>NW_028242726.1:0-180281 GCF_964263255.1 Lissotriton vulgaris | reverse complement strand
CGTCTGAGATAGCCCTGCTCACCCCCTTAGTAGCTTGGCACAAGCAGCCAGGCTTATATCCAAGGCATGAGTGTTCAATATGTGTAACCACGCTCACAGTAACCCCATGATGTCACCAAAAATAGACTCCACACGAATTTTGATAAAATGAGTATAATCTTTATATAAGCAATTATATGATATGACCACACGAGCCAAAATCAACACAAAAGAATGGGAAGTATTCTTTCCGGTGGGTTGGTAGGTTCTAATCCCAACCACTGCTTGTAACCAACAGTTAAGCCCACTTCTAACCGTTTCCAAAAGGTAGTGCCACAGTCATGTACTTTGCAATTGAAGGAATAATGCAATGCATATAACAACCAGCATGCCCTGTACCAGGAAGAAATAAAACAATGTGTCACACTACAATCCTGCACAGTACAATGAAGAAATAATACACTGCGCCACGTTATACTTGGATACTGTGCACTTAAGAATTAATGCAATCCACCACATTACAATCAGGTAATATGCAAGGGAAAAATAACGCTGTGTGTAGCGCACCAAGCATGTAGTTTGTCAGGCACAAATGAGGTCAGACGTCATACGACAGTTTGATAGTTTGTTAGCAGTAATATTGCAAAATGTAAAATGACAGTTTTACGTACTTCGTTAACAGTGCCCCCGTTACGGCTCAAATGATGACACAAAAGTACTGCTTCCCGCTCCGGCCCCAGCACTGACCCTCCTTGAGTCAGCACGGGCCGGGATCCAAGCCGAAGCAATGGCTCGCGCAGCTGACACAGGAAGCCGAGAGAGTGTTTCCAGGTTTTGATCCATGTTACCTTGGGGGTGCAACCCCACTCTCCTCCCCGACGTCAGCAACTTGGTCATTAATCCAGAACTCAGTCACTTCACCAATGCTCCGCTTGCACCTCAACACGCACCCTGTGTGTTCGTGTCCCTCCTTTTCTCCCGGTACACACGATGTCCAGGTGTTTTTCACCAACTTCCTGGCTGAACCACGACACGCACCCAGCGCGTCTGAGACTCACTTCTTCTTTTGATGCCTAGGAGGTCCAGGCGCTCTTCACCAACACCTGGGCTGCACCACGACAGGAACCCAGCATGTCTGAGACTCACTTCTTCGGTTGGTGCACACGATGCCCTGACGCTCTTCGCCAGCGCCCTGGTTGCCCCAGAACACTCACCCACCGCGTCTGAGTCTCGCTTCTTACTTTGGTGCACACGAGGCCCAGGCGCTCTTCACCAACACCCGGGCTGCACCACAACATGCACACTGCGCGACCAAGCCTCACCTAATCTCATCGCGCACACCAGGACCAGGCACTCCTCACCAATGCTATGGCATGCACTTCGACATGCACCCAGCACGTCCGAGACTTAACTTACTCCTGTGTGCCCACGATCACACAGCACAACTTCTGAGGGTCTCAAGCTGCAAAAGCACATGCACACTACATTGCTTGGAACTTCTCCGGAAACTTTTATGATCCTGTATATCCAAAAAGAGAACCATCTCACCACGGGCCCTTGGAGGTTACTAGACACAGCACAAAGCACAGTCTTCTTCAAGCAGGGGGACCCAGCACCTCCAAGCACAGTCCCAACAGCCTCTCTCTTGTTGCAGGGATTCTGCTCATGCACAGAACTGTGCACAGGAAACCAGGACCTCAGTGAATTGTGGTACACCAAAAAACTCACCTCAGTACTCAGAACCCCTAACCGACTAGCATCAGTGTCTCATTAACTCTCCATCCTAGAGCGAAGCTACCAATGATTAGACAACCCAGAAGATGCGACTTATGGTACTCTCAGGAATGGTGGGATTCAAGAACACTCTTTCGTTTTTATTCTGATACCAGTCCACAACGTGAGTAATCAGAGACACGGAAAAGTTTAAAATGTTTATTTTTAGCGCCGTGGTCTAAGATGCAATATTTTGGCTAACATAAGCAGGCACATGATTAGAAATAAAACAATCAGCATTGTTACAATTCCATAAAACACAAAGGGAGAAATCATTTTACAATGATAGTGGAAACAGGTCTTATAGCACCTTTTGAACCACCCTCACCTGCTAGGAACTAGGTTTTATAATAATAGAAGGTCTCTTAGGCTTGAATGGGAAACCCCATACCTCAAAGATCAGCAGAGGTGAACCACATCTCAGAAGCAGCAAAGCTCTGTGTGTCTGGAAAAGGTTTATCTCCAAGCCCCCAAATCATGCATCCAGTGCAATATTAAGGGCACTGGAATTTCACAGTTGGTTGCAACTGTGTGTGTGTTGCGTCTACAGCTGGGGCCGATCAACCTAAATAACAGCATACATTGTTATGGTGACCTTGAAGGGTTCGGCACACAGTGTACAGACTAAGGTCGCGATGTAAGTCTAGGGATGTGAAAAACATACAATTCTCATACGAAGAAACCAAGTAGTCTAACTTACAACAACAGTTACATGTAGTGTTGTGTGCACAAGCTGCAAAGTGACAAAATGGCGTTTATACTTCTAATAAGCCTATGCTAACATAACAATATGTGCAGGCAAACCCTGTCTTCACTACACCCTTACTTAGAACAGCAAACTGCAGACCAGCTCCAGATCACGAAGCAAGAATTGGTCTTTCCACTGCAGTCTCTTCAGTTGCTTCTTCTTTAGCAGAGGTTTCTCTTGAATACAGAATGGGTCCAAGCCTTTACAGTCCAAATCCATATCTGTTTCATTACCCCTTTCAGGGGTTTTCAACTCTCCTTGTTATACCACTTAATGTCTTTGACGTTTGTATGTGCTCTAGGGTCCCTGACCCCTCCCTAAATCAGTTATGGGTGTCTCCATCCCAGTGTCACCTTTCTCCCTTTGATACTGGGGGTCTGGATCCTTAATCACTCTGCAGGAGATGGGCCAATTGGTTTATAGCTCCAACCCAGGCCTTTTCACCTCCCGGGCTTCTCCTCCCCCTACTCTCAAGATGCAGGGCAGCCTCAAGCCACCTCAAACCCTCCCTGGGACAAGACCTATCCCAGCTCCTCTCACCCTTCAGTTCCAGACAGACAATCCACATTTCATAGACACACAGAAATGCTCAGAGCATACAACTCTGTCACTTTCTAAAAGAGTGGTTTATAAACACACAGTGACAAACCACCTTCACAGAAAGATGTGTTATAACACTGTGAGTTCATACATACTAAACTTCACCTCTCCATTATAAACTGACAGGAAACTAGGCTAACAAACACAACACCCAGCCTCCCCCATTCTGTCCAATGGGCAGGATGGCCTTTTAGCAGTGAAAAACGAAATGGAGAGTTTTTCACTGTCAGAACATAGCACACACCTCAGTATATGTTCTGCCTTTTACCTACACTGCACCCTGGCCAGGGCTTACTTGGGATCTACCGCAGGGGTGCCCAATATGTATGTGAAATGGAAAGTCAGGCCTGACAAGTGGTTGCACTTGTCAGGACAACATGCTAACTTAGCATTCTGTGCACAGGCCCTACACTGAATGCCTGAGTTCCCTTCTCTGTGCGCCCTTGCATTACTAGCCCTTGCACACACAGTGCGTATCATTAGGGTTTTTTACTAGTGAGGCAAACATACCATTCATGGCCAACCAAAAACTATTACTTTTTAAACTGGTAACTCTTGTACTTTGACACTGATCAGCAGTGGCAAAGTACCCAAAGCATCTAAATTGGCTATTCTATGTCTACGGGGAACGCAAAAAGCTTAGGGAACTTTAGCCAACAAGGCCAAGTCATACATGCACTATCAGTTCTGGGTGATGCCCTTTGGGTTGAAGAATGCCCCTGCTACTTTTCAGAAGTTGTTCAACCTGATGTTAGCTTGGCTGGAGGATTTAAATGCTGCCTACCTGGATGACATTTCAGTATTCAGTTCCAGCCCAGAAGACAATTTGCACTACATTGGGAAGTGTTGAAGCTCTGCAGAGGGCAGGCTTCATGACCAAGGCTAGTAAGTGCCAAATCGGGCATGGATCTAGAGTGTACTTCGGGCACCAGGTAGGAAGTGGACAGGTGGTGCCCCTACAACCTAAGTAAGATTTACAATATTCTGGCTTGGGAGGCCCCCAACACCCACACAATGTTGAGAGCCATTTTAGGTCTCACTGGTTACTATAGTTGATTCATCAAAGGCTATGACACCATTGTTGCACCCTTGACTGAGCTGACGTCCAAGAAGCAGCCAATTAAAGTGATCTGGATTGATGCCTGCCAGACAGCTTTTAATGTCCTGAAGGCATCCATGTGCATGGTGCCTGTGCTTAAGGAACCCGAATTTTCCAAGGAATTTGTTATGCAGACGGATGCTTCAGATCATGGTGTGGGAGTGGTGCTCTCACAACTAAATGAAGAGTGCCTAGACCAGTCTGCAGTCTTCCTTAGCAGGAGACTATTCCCCAGGAAACAGAGGTGGAGCCCAATTGAGTGTGAATCTTTTGCTGTGGTCTGGGCTCTGAAGGAGCTAAGACCATACCTGTTTGGGACTCACTTCCGAGTTCACACGGACCACAGGCCCCTCAGAGGGTTAATGCAAGTAAGTTTTGAGAACCCAAAACTGTTGAGGTGGTCCAGCTCCCGACAGGTAATTGACTTTACGGTGGAACACAGCCATTACACAGAACACACCAACGCTGACGGTCTGCCCAGGTTCTTCCACCTTGGTGAAGAGATCTCCCAGGAAGGTGGGTAGTTCTCCCTATTTTCAGCTGGCGGGGACATGTGTTAGACCTGGAATCTTTTGGCGTGATTCCCCTTTCTTTTTTTCTTTGCACTCTATCCTTCTGCTTTGATGGTATACTAGACTTTACTTTTTCACTGCTATTCAGTGCTAAGGTGCAAGTGTTCCTACTGTAAATTGTGTTATGATTTGTGCTCCATGATTAGCATATATTGATGTGTCAGACCTGAACTTGCAGTGCCGACACACAGTTTTTTACTGCCATGTCGAAAGTGCACCCACTTTTCAGGCTATACGCCGGATTCGCGCCAAGCGCCCAAACCCCTGGCCTTTTTAAAGTTAATGCACCTAATCCGAAAGTATTTACCCGGGAGGAGTTGCTACTGCTAGAAAAAAGGTCCAGACTTTGTGGATATACATTCCCCGACTTAAGGACAGAACCCAAAACTTGTGAGCATTGTAATATACGGCTCAGCCATGATCTACCTAGCAGTTGCAATATACATATTAAGAAGACCAAGCTGAATAGGAAGAGGGTTACTGGGATCAAAGCAGTAATAATCAATGCTCGCTCATTGGTGAAACATGGGGTTGAGATGGCAGAACTAATACAGACTCTCCAAGTAGACATCGCCTTTATAACAGAGACCTGGGCGGACGCAACTTCTGATCCTGACTTGCATTTGGCGCTCCCCACACAATACAGAATGATCAGCGTGGATAGAAGGCATAAAAGAGGAGGGGGACTGGCAGTTATTGCAAGAGAAGGCCTGCAAATAACGGGAGATATGGGCAAGAGCTCGCATGACTGTGAAACCTTGCCTTTTCAAATAAAAATAAACAATAATTACTCTTTTAATGGGCTTCTCGTTTACCGTCCGCCAAAAGCTCAAGCTTCGCTGCTGGAAAGTATTAGCCCTTTTCTATAAGATAGTGTAAATCGTGCCGATTATACAGTCTTGGGGGATTTTAATTATCATCTGGAGAAGATAGAGGATAATAACACTAGCAAATTTATCGATAGAATGGCCAGTTTCTCCCTAAGACAGTTGGTCAAACAAGGGACTCACAAGGCAGGACATACATTAGACAGAATATTTACCTCCAACAATAAGATAGAAATACTCAAAGTCATCCCAGTGACCTGGTCTGACTACAAAGCAATTGTATTTGCAGTACAGGACACCCACCAAGTATTAACACCACTGACTAGTCCTGGCACAGTGGTATACCAGGATGGGAGCAAAATCAATCCCATAAACTTTCATACTCAGCTGGAAACATCTAAACCGACCCACATTGTGGGAGTTAACAACATGGTCAACAAAGTAAATTCCTGGATCAAAGCGGCAGTGGACTTCTTGGTCCCGAATAAAAGGCTACGATCAAAAAGGAATAAACCATCTGAACCCTGGTTTAGGGATAACCTAAGAGAGTTGAAAAAAGTTCGCAGAAAATTGGAAAGACTTTGGAGAATAGACTATGCAGAGGCAAGGAAACAAGAGTATGCGAGGAGTCTATCTGAGTATAAAAAGACGACAGTCATTGAGAAAAGTAACTACTTTACTCATAAAATTTTGGAGTCTAAAAACTCCAGCAAGGAGCTGTTCAGTACAGTCAGAAAAATAGCGAAACTTCCGGAAATCACACAAAAATTAGACAATCCTGAGTTCTGAAATGTACTTGGAGAATTCTTTACTAAAAAAGTGGAGGATGTATAAAATACCCTCAATGTTAACAGAAACAAATTGGCAGAGATAAATACATCCTTGGTTGTTCACCTTTCACCCAATGCTCCAACTTTCTCTTTTCTTCCTCCAACAGAAGAACATATCTTACAAGTAGTAAAAACAACAAATGCAGGAGCTCCATCAGATCCCTGCCCCCTAAAATATTTCATCTCTGTCCAGAGTTAATTGCTGAACAACTTAGATTAATCTTCCTAGAGATGACTCAGTCAGACACTTTCCCAGAGGCATGGAAGGTGGCTTTGGTTAGACCACTACTAAAAAAGGAGAACATGAACCCAACTGAACCGAAAAACTATAGAACAATATCTAGGATCCCTTTTGGCGCCAAGTTATTGGAAAAGCTGATGATTGGGAAAATGATGTCCTTTATCGCTCAGGGGGAACTATTAGATCACTCCCAGTATGGCTTTAGGGAAGGTCACGGAACAGAAACTGCCTTAGTGGTGGCAGCGGAAGAACTAAGAAAAACTCTAGATGAGGGTAAGAAGGCCGCCTCGATTCTCTTAGATCTATTGGCGGCCTTCGACAAGGTCAGTCACCAAATTTTGATCAAAAGACTAGCAGAACTGGAGTTCCATGTGAGTGCCATTAAGCTATTGACGTCATTCTTAAATATTAGAACATTTGCAGTAGAAATGGACGGCAAAACATCCAAATCCTTCAAGCTGCCGTGCGGGGTGCCGGGGGGCTCATCTTTGAGTCCCACGCTTTTCAACATTTATGTGGCCCCGTTGGCAGAAATCATCAGGCAATATGGCTTCGCTGCAATATCATATGCTGATGAAACACAGATGGTCATCTCGGTAGCAGACAATGTTGAGGAGACGGCAGACCGTTTTAACAAATGTATGTGCAGATTAATTCCTGGATGCTGAAGAACGGTCTTAAATTAAATAGCGAGAAGACTGAGGTTCTGTTACAGGCAACCACACCCCCTTCTTGTCCCCAAAGTGGTGGCCGGATGATCTGGGTGACTGCCCAGTACCAGTAGCAAAGGTGAGAAATCTGGGGGTCATATTTGACCTAAGACTAACCTTTGAAGGGCATATTAACAAACTGACCTCTACTTTCTGGGGGATCCTCAAAATCATCAGGAAGATTCGTCCATATATTCCCAACGATGCATTAAAAACGGTGGTTACCGCATTAGCCATATCGAGGCTGGACTACGGAAATGCGTTGTTTACTGGGCTTCAGACGCAGCTCTTGCTCAGACTCCAGCGAATGCAAATTGCAGCAGCAAGGCTGATATTGGACATTCCCAAACACGAACCAATATCGTATTGTTTGAAGGATCTCCATTGGCTACCGGTGGGCAAGAGAATTATATTTAAGTTGCAATGTCTTGCATTTAAGGCATTACAGGGGAAAGGACCCCTGTATCTCAGAACACATCTTAGGAAATACTTACATTCTAGAAATCTACGATCAGCACAGGCTCAACTATTGGTAGTCCCCAGGTACAGACAGCTTCACTGGGTGAAAGGAGCTTTGTCCTTGGTACTGCTAAGGTATGGAACTCCCTTCCCTTAGAGATTAAAAACAACAACTCTCTGATGATGTTCAGAAAACAGCTGAAAACCTGGCTGTTTAAAAATTAACTAGGTATTGAGAATTGGATATAGTTGGTACTCTAGTCCGCGAGCTATTCCAGCTCCAAGACGCCTTTGGGCATTCTCTGCGCTTTATAAAATGTAAAATCAAATCAATCAAATCATTTTCTCACATGTAAGTCACCCCTAAGTTAGGCCTAAGGTTGACGAGTGGGCAGGGTGCAGTGTATGTGAAAGGTAGGAAATGTAGTAATATGTTTCACATATCCTGATAGTCAAATACCGTGCATTTAGTTTTTCACTATTGAAAGGCTGTCTGTCCATTAGGTTAACATGGGTGCTGCCTTGTTACATGTTACAAGTGTAACTCTCCATTAGGACAAAATAGAGAAATTGAGTTTAGGCTCTCTGCACTCTGGATTTGATAACACATCTTTTAGTAAATGTGGTTTGTAAATTGTGTTTATGAAAATGCCACTTTTAGAAAGTGGAAATGCTTGTGCATCTGCCTGTTTGTGTATTGACCGTCTCATTTTGTTTTTCACTATTGAAAGGCTGTCTGTCCATTAGGTTAACATGGGTGCTGCCTTGTTACATGTTACAAGTGTAACTCTCCATTAGGACAAAATAGAGAAATTGAGTTTACTGCCTTGCTGGCAGTAGTGGAGGAGGCAAGGAGCACTCTAGATACAGGAGGGTCAGTGGCAGTGATCCTCCTGGACTTGAGTGCTGCCTTTGACACTGTGAGTCACCAAGTGCTCCTCCAACGTCTGTCAGAGGTAGGTGTCTCAGGGACGGCCCTGAAATGGTTGGGATCTTTTCTCTCTGACCGTTTCTACCAAGTCTGGGAGGGGTCAGAGCAATCTGCCCTAATCCCTCTTCAATGTGGAGTCCCGCAGGGCTCATCGCTGAGCCCTACTCTATTTAATATATATATGACTCCACTTGAAAGAGTGGTCGCCCTCTCGGGGGTGAAGATCATCAGCTATGCTGATGATACTCAGCTGGTGGTCGGCCTCACTCAGCTGGCGGAACAACCTGAGGTTTTACACGACTGCCTCGCCAATGTTTATCGTTGGATGTCTATCTCTGCCTTAAAGCTCAATGGAGGTAAAACCGAGCTGATGCTCCTGGGCAATCCCAGTCCCTCCATTATTGCGACCTGTTGGCCCCGGTCTCTTGGTGACCCACCATCCCCCAAGAAGGAGATCAAGTCCTTGGGAGTATGGCTGGAAGAAGATCTGTCCTTCAGGACTCATGCCAGGAAGACCGCAGGGGTTTGCTTTGGCTTACTGAAATCAGCCCGAAAGGTGCTACCTTTGCTTCCTGATCCAGCAAGGAAGCTGTTGATACGTGGCCTAATTCTATCGAGGCTCGATTATGGGAATGCGCTGTTTCTCGGTGCCCCCGAAGCGACCTTCAAAACCCTCCAACATGTGCAAAACGCAGCTGCGAGAATCCTTATGGATGTTCCCAGAAGGCAGTCTGCTGCTCCTGCCCTCAGAGCGCTTCACTGGCTCCCCGTGAAGGAGCGGGTGAAATTTAAAGCGCTATGTACTGCCCATAAAATTTTACATGGCCAAGGCCCCCCTATCCTTGCTAATATGGCCCGTCCCTATAAACCCCCACGTCTGCTGCGCTCGGACCAAAAACACCTTTTGCAGTCAGCCAGAGTAAGAAAAGCTCGTTCTGGGGGCAGGCGTTTCTCGGTGCAGGTGGCGTCTCTTTGGAACTCTCTGCCCCTCAGGATTCGCTCAGAGCCCAAGATCCTACCATTTAGGAAACTTCTTAAGACCCACTTGCTTCCACAGTAGTGATTAGCTGAGTCTCCCCTTCTGGTCTGTTGTGCCGGGACGCCCCTGGGTAAGCTGAGCGCATTATAAATTTCATATTATTATTATTATTATTATTTTGGAGTGACAGGAGCTGGGGATGTTCATTCACACTAGATAGTCACTATTGAGGTTGAGGTGTGTTCTGCCTTTCCTTGGTGACTCTTAGCATTGCTGAATAGCCCTTTCTGCATTTGGAGTGGTGGGAGGAGTTTTTACTAACACCTGGATAGGCTATGTCTACCCTGCACAATGATGTCTCCACCTCCTGTAGTGAAGCTGCACTAAAGAGGATAGAACGGGTTTTTAAAAGGCTCAGAGACTTTCGGCCTAAAACGTCAAAGGGTAAAGTAGTATATATATTGAGACCCTGGCCCCAGAACTTTAGAACTCTTTTGGACTAAGGAACTTGCCAAGAAGAAGAGCTGAAGAAGCTGTGAGGAGGAACTACCACTTTGCTGTTTTGGCCTGCATGGGGGCTTCTGGCAGTGAAAGGACTGGACTTTCTGCAACTTATTCTCTTGAGTTTCTCCACGGGCTTGAGGTAGAGCATGTCCCTTATTTAAGAAGTCTCAGAAACAGCAACAACCTCAAGTTCATATGCTACCAGCACTGGGATATGTGTGTTTTGTGTTGCAAAAGTAGAAAAAGCACCCAGAAGCCATCAACAATGCCGCTGCTGGCTCTGTGACCTGTTGGTACTACAGAGAGCACCACCATGCAGCACCACAACGCTGATCTCACAGAAGATGCCTACTGCTGCCGCCACCGAGCCGCTGCTTGCACTGTTACCTGAGGGAACTGCTCTTCACAAAGCCTCACTTCACTCATTACCCTGGTATCCTCAACAATGTCGCTCCATACCGACATCGATGCAGCTGCCTGCATCATGGCCTGGGGCACCCCTCATAAGGTATACAATGCACTGCCCCATTCCACACCACAGCCTTGGCCCACCGACACCGGCGCTATCAACTCCAGATCGTTTATCAACAACAGCACTTCAACAACGACGCTGCTTGCACCATGACCTATCAGCACAGTGATGAAAACTGCCCCACTTTGCACCACAGCCCTGGTCTCACCAACGCCACTGGACGGCATCACTGAGCCACTGCCTGCATTGCAACCTGAGGTTCCAACATGCTGCACTGCTCCACTTTGCACTGCAACCCCAGTGCCTGCTAATGCCAGTGCTCCTGACTTCAACCTCATGGAGTTTGACCTGCAACGCATGTGACTTCAAGGGCCCAATGACTCCTGCACCGACCTTGGGAACCGACGCCGATGACGCCGCTTCTTTGGAGCTCATTGCAAAGTCCACGTCCCTGCATATCCCAGCCACTGTTTGTAGGTCTTCCCGACACCGTAGCTGGCCCGTGATACAGCAACTGCCCTGACTGTGGGATTTGTTGGTTTACAATGCTATGATAGCCCCAGACAGAGCTATCAACTTCAACAAACTGTATTTCAAGGTTATTCCTGTGGAAACGGAATCCCATTTTATGTTATTCTGCCCAAATGGCTGGGTCCAAAGTGGAATGGCATGTTGAGCAAAAAACGATGGATTTGGGCCAAGATCTCTGTACTGGGGTGAATGTATGACATTGTTCTGCATTCTGTTGTTGTTGGCAGCATGTAATTGTATGGGTGTCAGACATTTTTGGGAAGTGGAAAGACTTTTCAAGCCTGACAGAAGAGAGCCTTTAGCTCTTGCGGTCTCCGATATTTGCACATTGCTTTGGCTTTAGGGAGGAAGGCCATTTTTAATTCCAAAGTATGACAGAGATTCAACACATACTAGCCTTGTCAAGGAACCAGGCACACCCCTCTTGTTGCAAATATATGAATTTCCATGACTGGTGCTACCTGCATCTGCCCAATCGTAAACTTGGTTGTCTTGTCACTCGAACAACTAATTTCCTTAGCCTTAGTTCTTCTCTTTTTATTGTCAATATATATGGACTTTTAATCTGTTTTACAGTCTGGCAATTGTACAATTATGTTTTCATGTCTTTCTTTTTAAACTGTTCACGTTTTTAATGTATTCAAGAGTATTCTTGTTGCATCAATTTGATGTGTTTTATGGGCTGTGCCTGAAATAAACAATGTATATATAATCTAATCGCATGATCTAACATAATTATTTTTTCTTTCATTGCCAGCTTAAGCCTCTCCAGCTCTTTTGAATCTCTACTGGCTTTCCTCCTACCCTCCAGTTCCACTGGGGACAAGCTGCTCCTGCCTGGCCTGGAGGGTCTCTACCCTCCTAAAAGCACATCCACCCTAGAAATAGGCTCCTCTGCCTCCACTCTGAGATCTCCGGAATGCCCATTAGCATTTCTGACTGCTACCTATGACCTCAGTGTAGCTCTTCTTTCCTGGTGAGGCCTCTGATTTGGACTTTCAGTTTTTTTGCAAACAACCTTCAACTCCTTCACATTGTAGAACTCCAACCATTCCTCCAGTAAGGCCACTTCTATGGATGCAACTGATGATGCTTTTGACTCAGGCATGATGCAGTTGAAAGCTCAAGCTCAAAACAAAGGGAAAGATCAAACATAGACCAAAAAGAAAACAGTATGTGGTATGTAGTGGTCTGCAATATGGTAGTAGTGTACACCAGTCACTGTAGGTCAAGTGCAAATGCAAGTCCTATCCTCACCACTGACAACCAATGTTAGAAATGGGGGTCTTTGGTTGGCAGATTTGTACCCTGACCATACAGGCACACATCCTTCTAGTCAGGATAAGGGGGATTATACTTTGAAACCAAACCCGGCACACCCACTTGGTTGCTCAGAATGAGCAGTCAGGCTTATTTTTGAGGGAATGTGTGAAGTATTTGCACATACCATATAGTAATACAGTGAAAACACTACAAAAGGACATTATACCAGTTTTACAACTATAGCCAATAATTATCTGTGTAAAACAAGACCAAAATGATAAAAATTCAACATACAAAAATCAAAATATGAAGATCGCAGTATTAGAGTTAGGGGCCCCCCCCGCCACCCTAGGGGCATCCAATTTGCTTGACTTAAACCTCTACACAGCGCCATTAATAAATAGGGTAAACAATGTTGGCGCAAGGAAGCATCCCTGTCTGACTCCTTTCCGAATCTCTATCTTCTCGGTCATGTCCCCTGTTGTGTTCCATCTCACTTTTGCATATGTATATTCGTGGAGGAGCCTAAGTATCTATAATTGGCTGGGGTAATCCAATAATCTTCTAGTACCTCCCACATTGTGTTTCTAGGGACCAGAGCGAACGCCGCTCTTAGGTCATGAAAATCGACGTATAGGTGGTCAGGCAACTAGGTGATATATTTTCAAGTTATCACCTTGACGTGAAGGACTTGGTCCAAGGTGCTAACTTTGGATATAAAGCCTGCTTGGGACTCTTCCAGAATGTTGTTTTGCTGCATCCAATTGTTTAATCTAAATAAAACCTGTCTGCAAAATAATGTTTGGGGAGTTGTCGAGTAGACTTATCAGCATCTAGTTTGATGCAATAGATCTCTCTCCTTTGTTGTGGGTCAGTATATTACCTGCATTTTTCCATGACGGAGGCCCCATATTTAAATTCCATAGGGCATTTAAATTTGGGGCCCAAATATCTGGTTCAGAAAGATAGAGGTCTACCGAGATGCCACCCATTCCAGGGGCCTCACCCTTTTCTGTTAATGTTATTGCTATGCAGGCTTCAGATAAAGTAAATGTAAGGTTCAATTGTGAAGCTGAAGTACAGGATAAGGTAGTCACATTGGGTGGTTGAGCACCGCTAACTTCCCCTGGGAAGGCTCTCAGGGCTCTTAGTTTATGCAGTGAGTCATAGAGGACACTAAAGTGTGTGCTCCAATTGTCGGGTGTGATAGCAGAATCTAAATGAGTGTTATAAGTATAATTCCCAGCAATTAATTGCCGAAAGTTTTTTTGGTCTCCCGTTTCTAGGGCCTCAGCAAGCGCTAACCATTGGACCTCATCCCATTCTCTTTTAGTTTTGACAAAGCAGTTTTTATATTAATGTCTGGTCTTCATGATTTCAGGCCTGAAGCCCTTTTAATTAGCACACAGGTGTTGGGACTTTCCTAGTCGTCAGTCCGTATTGTACCACGTTGGCATTTTCTTTTCATGTGCTCCTCTTCTCTGTTACCTCATGAAGCGTGGTCTCAAAGTGTCCATGGTTCACAGTGTAGAGAGATAAAGTGAATATTATGGATATTGTTTAAATCAGTAACCACAAGGTGAGAGTGGGGAAAATCCACTGGTACCATAAGGGACGAGAAAGCTATATGTATGGATACCTACTCCCTAGTATACACTTATCAAACTATTGTATCAAGACCCAGAATGGCTCTACAAGCCTCTAACTCACCTGTTGGTGGTGCACTCCGCTGTCGTGGGAAGGAAAAAAATCCTTTTCTTAATTAACCCTGACATACCCTATTGGTGTCATGCTTCATCATCGGGTTCACCCAGACTCCTAAAGGTCTGGGTGGGCTTGACCGTCTTTCAGGGAGCTCTTTGGAGATATAGGCCGAGGGGGTTTTAAAGATTAATAATCCTATTGCTTCCCCAGGTATCCCTTTATTCGCGGGATGCAATGGATATTAAAACATAGAAAATTGCGTCTCTTCGGAGTTAATGGTCCTAAGACCTCAAGGGTTAGCCAACATGTTTCAGCCCACTCAAAAATGCCAACAATTGGTCAGGGGCTTTTGTCAGGGCTCAAAATTAGTGTCCCCCCCCCAGGTTTTTAAAAAAAAGGAATTATGATGTTGACCTATAAATCAAATTTTTTGAAGATACAGATAGCTGTTCCCTTCACAAACACCAAACTTATCGATGTTAATCACATGAATCTTTCTTTAAAAAAACATGCATCACAGTTAGGAGAATACTTATCCTCCTTCCTTCTGTATCAGAAAAATTCCACGTATATGGAGAAAAACAGAGAGAAAAAAAGGAGAGAAAGAAAAACGAATTTCACTTCAATCCATGCTAGTGTGCACTTCACAACCTCATGCATGGTCAATCTCATTCTTATATCAACCATTTAAGCCATTGTGGATAGAATTCATTCAAAAAACCAACTTGGGTGTTGTGCACAATTTCATGCTGTAACAAAACTGATTATTGCAAATGAGAAAATCACTTGTTGAACCACCATCAACATTGTCATAGCAACCACTGTGTTAGTCACAAATATGTCCTCCAGTTGTGAGTATTTTAGTTGGTCATCAACTTTTAGCGTTCCAGAAATCACACTCTTATGTTATTAGATGTAGTCTTCATATATACATTCCCATGCACCATTATTTCATATGCAATATATATCACTCATGTAATTCACATTCATACATATCCAGTTTTGTCTTACCCAACTTGGAGGTACCCTCATGTCTCAGAGAGAGAGAGAGAGTAGGTATAGGGCCACATGCTGCTCACAAAAGGGCAAAAACAAAAAAACACTGTTCTTATTGGAATCTCAAAGAGAGACTTACCCCCATAAAAACACTTGTAAGTTCGGCGTTTCCCCATCTACTGATTTACATGTGCTGCCCAGCTGTACACCTAAGTACAATCTTTGCTCTCTGGCTCTCACATTAGGATGTTGCTAAAATGTGCCTTAAATACAATTTAATCACCAGGGAATGCCGGTAGCTAGGCAGAAGCCAGAGAGGAGACGCTTGAAGGATAACGTCACTTCCGGTGTGGGTAGTCGGGAGTTGGAGTTCTACACCCCGCTAATAGAGTTTCTGTCTGCCAAAGAAACAATATATTCGCAAAAATATGTCCTAAATTGAGCATACTATATGGAACACAACCAAGGAAATTGTGGCCTAAAACCTTATAATCGGCAATAAATGCCGGTAGCTGGGCCGAAGTCAGAAACTGATGCTCATAAGATAATAAAGAATACACTAGATATTTGATTGGGTTGGAGGCCTAGAGTTTAAAGACTAAACGGGATATGCAGCCCCACGAACTGAAAACGAAAACACACTATATAGCCCGTAGTCTCAGAAGAAGGCAACACATGAAAAAACCAAACCAAGACTTCTCTCAAAAAAAGAGTGAAGAGTTATGAGTATCACTGAGAGGTGGGGGCTCCTCTTGACCCCGTGGGCATACAACGCTGTGGTTTTAAATGTTTAGGAAGAATAACCCAACAACTGAATTGATGTTTGGTGTTATGTTTCCTTCCTAGAGCGGTGCCTCCTTTGCCCTGAGCTTGTTGCCAGGAGGGGTAAGGCCTTTCCTCCATACCCTTGAGGTAAGGGGGTATTGTTACAAACCCATTGATGGTGTATAAGGGATGGTTAATTTTGACTACCTGATTAATAAGGCACTAATGTTTTTTCCTTCCAAGACTCTCTGTTTTACTTACCTCTTATTTCTTTTTAGACTATCCAAGAGGTTGAAGGAATTGTTACTGTGTAAAGACTATTCTACGGAGTATCCTTTTACAGTATTCATTTAAGTTTTTCACTATTTTGCAGTAGCAGTTTAATTATTGCTTAGGTCCTGAAAGCGCTGGTGTCCTTTTCACCATTTAGTGCTGAAACATGTTGACCAGTGTACATCTAGGGATGGCTATTTATTAAAACTATCCCCCTGCACTGTTTTTAATGAGTGTACGTTTCAGACAAGAATAAGTTAGGTGTCTGATAACGCTTCCACTTTATTCATTCACTTTATATATAATAATTTTTTGCACTGTATTACTCTTCCCATACACTTCATAAATAACACCTGCTCACATCTGTATTAACGAACTCTGAAAACATCCTTGGGCTCCTCCATCATTAGGGTGGAGTGTTAGCTCTGTTAAAGGAGACCCAGATGATGAAGCATGTCACCTGGAATGGTGAGTGATGGGAATCCATACAAATTTGTTGTATTTTTTTTGAGAGAAGTCTTGGTTTGGTTTTTTCATGTGTTGCCTTCTTCTGAGACTATGGGCTATATAGTGTGTTTTAGCTCATAGGATAATGTCACTTCCGGTGCGGGGAGTCGGTAGTTGAAATTCTAAGCCCTGCTAATGTAGTTTGTGTCTGCCAAACTCCCCCAAAAAGTTTTTTCCAATTGTTATCGACAAGAAACAAGCATTTGCAATGCAATAGGTCTCACATTATGAACGTTTGAGCTATTGGTATTGTAAATGACACTTTTCTTATTTGTGTGTTGGTTTTGAAAATAGCGACATTAATAGCTTTGTCATTTACAATGCCAATAGTTTTAACTTTCGCAAACGTGACACCTATAGCATTTGTAATCCAATATGTGTTGTATTTACTTGACTTAGATGTATTAATATTACAAATAAGAATGGCTTTTATTTTTTTTAATAATTAATACTTAAATAAAAGTTATTGTAATTTATAATGGCAATAGCTTAAACTTTTGTAAATAACTTTTGGGAAGATTATTTTCAGTGTATTTTATTGTGATGAAAATCCAAGAACAGAAGTGAAATATTAACATCTTTTTGTGACATTTGTAATAAAGCAGTGGTGCTGAGTGATGCTGTGGCATTCAGTGGTGCTGTGGCATTGAGTGGTGTTGAGTGATGCGGTGGTGTTGAGTGATGGTGTGGCATTGAGTGAATGTGTGGCATTGAGTGGTGCTGTGGCATTGAGTGATGGTGTGGCATTGAGTGATGCTGTGGTGTTGAGTAATGCTGTGACGTTGGGTAATGCTGTGACATTGAGTGATGCTGTGGCATTGAGGGCTGGTGTGCGCTGAGTGGTGCTGTGGTGTTGAGTGGTGCTGTGGCATTGAGTGGTGCTGTGGCATTGAGTGATGCTGTGGCATTGAGTAATGCTGTGACATTGAGTGCTGCTGTGGCGTTGAGGGCTGCTGTACGCTGAGTGGTGCTGTGGCGTTGAGTGGTGTTGTGGCGTTGAGTGGTGCTGTGGCATTGAGGGGTGCTGTGGCATTCAGTGGTGCTGAGTGATTCTGTGGTGCTGTGTGATGCTGTGGCGTTTAGTGATGCTGTGGCGTTGAATGGTGCTGTGGCATTGAGTGGTGCAGCGGCATTGAGTGGTGCTGTGGCATTGAGTGGTGCTGTGGCATTGAGGGGTGCTGTGGCATTGAGTGGTGCTGTGGCATTAAGTGGTGCTGTGGTGTTGAGTAATGCTGTAGCGTTGAGTAATGGTGTGGCGTTGAGTAATGCTGTGGCGTTGAGTGGTGCTGTGGCATTGAGGGGTGCTGTGGCATTGAGGGGTGCTGTGGCATTGAGGGGTGCTGAGTGATTCTGTGGCACTGAGTGATGCTGTTGCATTGAGTGATGCTGTGGCAATGAGTGATGCTGTGGCATTGAGTGATGCTGTAGCGTTGAGTGGTGCTCTGGTGTTGAGTGGTGATGTGGTGTTGAGTAGTTCTGTGGCGTTGTGTGGTGCTGTGGTGTTGAGTTGTGCTGTGGCATTCAGTGGTGCTGAGTGATGCTGTGGCATTGAGTGATGCTGTGGCATTGAGTGATGCTGTGGCATTGAGTGATGCTGTGGCGTTGAGTTGTGCTGTGGCGTTGAGTGGTGCTGTTGCGTTGAGTGGTGCTGTGGCATTGAGTGGTGCTGTGGCATTGAGTGGTGCTGTGGCGTTGAGTGTTGTTGTGTCGTTGAGTGGTGCTGTGGCCTTGAGTGGTGCAATGCAGTAGGTCTCGCAAATATGCAGGTTTGAGCTATTGCATTGTAAATGACAATGCCTTTTATTTATGTTTTTGTTTGTAAAACATAAATAAAAGGCATTGGCATTTACAATGGTAATAGCTTAAACTTGCGTAAATGTGAGACCTATTGTATTGCAAATGCTTGTTTGAAGAAGGTTTTGCCTTGTCTGGCCGTATTGTAGGAGTGCTAACAGCTGTGGGGACTATGGGCAGTCAAGGGAAGCACGAGGGGAGGAGAACCTGGCAGGGAAGGGTGGCTTAAATTTACAGATGAAGCAGTGCGGCGAGGTGCTCTTGGATGCCGCTCAAACACAAACACATTTTTGTAAAAAGCTGGCTCCACTAAACAAGCAATGCGTGCAACTAAATAAATAATTAAAATCGGGCGCCATGCTAAATATAAAACGTGCACAACAAAATAAATAATTAAAAGTGGGCAGAAGTGAAAGGGGAGAAGAACCTGGTAGGGAGGGGGGGAGGTGAATTTACAGATGCAGCAGTGCGGAGAGGGGATCTTGGGTGGCGCCAGAACAAAAGTGGAGTTAGAAATTGTGATGGAATGGGGCGGAGAGGAGAGATAGGAAAGGTTAGGAGGTGGGGAGGGGCGGCGAGGCGCTTAGGAGAGCACTGTGCTTTGAGGCGTGACGGCCTGAAGGAAGGCGATACATTGTAGAAAGAGGTTCGGGGAAGAGTGTAACAAGAGCTAACGTCTGGCTCTGCCAGTGTAAAACTACCTGCTGGCCCAACTCTAAATGAGGGGGACAGAGGGTATGCCTCGCAATTGGAATGGAGTACCTCTGGAGCGCTCTGACTCCTTCGGGTAATGTTCACGCGATATAAAATCGCATTAAATAAATACCCTGTTCGCAAGACTCTTAATCCAACCCCAGCAGTGAAATTATTTAACTTGCAATTTGAGTCAAAAGGAAAAATAAGCTGTAGAATGAGAAATATTCATCTAACAGTTGTAGAGTTAATGTACGGGGCATCGGGTGTACTGCGAGAGCACCCACACGCGGTGCCATTCACACCTGTGGAACTGTGCGCAGCGTCACCAGCTCTGGCTCACCAGGGCCACCTCGTTCTTCTTGTGAAACTGGCTGCGTTGAGCTGCGAGAGATGTGGAGAGAGCACTGGGGTGAGGGTGAAGGTAGAGGAAGGCTAGAGAGAGGGGGATCGCGTTGAACAGAGAGAAGAGAATGGGGGAGTCAAAGCGGAAAAAGAACAAGAAGGAAAAAAGAGTGATTTAGCAATAAAATTAAACAAACAAAAAACACAGGTAAGAGAAGCAAAAGGGAGAGACACTGCGAGAAACAAATGCGAAAGGCAGATGAGAGTCCCAAGTTAGAGGGGAAAGTGTTGGTAGGAAGGGAAATATGGAAAACATGGAAAGGCAAAGATGGAGAAATGAAGGGCAGAAGTTACAGGGCCAGGAGAAAGAAAGGTAAAATATATAATAAGGTGATGTGATACAGGCAAGAGGTAACCATAAGAGCGAAACAAGAGGTGACCATAAGAGCGAAACAAGTGGGATGGGGGTGGGCGAGCGGGGGAGCAGGGAAGTGAGCGAGTGGGAGGGAACGAGCATATGGGGTGTGAGTGAGGCCAGGCGCGCGCTGGCAAAGCATCGCACTTCAAGAGCCTGGTGGTGTGCGAGGCTTACTTGCAAGTCGGATGGCGGTGGGGGGGCGAGGGAGCGAGCGAGTGGGAGGGAACGAGCCTATGGGGTGTGTATGAGGCCAAGTGTGCGCTGGCGAAGCGTCACGCTTGAATAGATCACATTCATTGGGAGGAATCCGCTTGGAATCCGCTTGTTTATGAGTGTTGTTTCCCCTACAATATGTCAGAGCTTTCAATTACTCGACCTAAAAACAGAGTGCTAAGTAGAGCATACAATGTGGAAAAACAACCTTCACTGCGTCCTAAATGTTTTAAGGAATCAGGGATTGCTGGTAGCTAGGCTGAGGTCGGACAGGGGACATTCATAAGATAACGTCACTTTCGGTGTACTCAGAGCTAGTAGACGGGAGTTGGGAGTAGGTGTATAAGACCCCACAATTGTAATCAATGTCTGCAATATTAAGAATTAGAACATATTGTGACCAAAAAAAAACATTTCAGAACCACATCAAGTGCCCAGATCTAAAACTTAACTCAGAATGAATTTTTTCAAAAAAGAAGTTAACATTGTATCTGGATGTTGCCTGATATAAATTACCATAATATTAAACATACAATGGTAAATCTAGCACACTATTGCATTTAAAACAGGCTAAATTGTACAGGTTCATACCCTGTTCCATTATTCATCCAAATTATTAGCGAAAAAGTGTCTCATATATATCCGCTGAATACATTGTATTACCACTTACAAAATGCATTGTGAATCCATCAGATAATCAATCAATATATCCAGATATACTTAACTGAGGGCATTCCAAGGCATTGGGTCGTTCGAACCCTGTTTATCAATACCTAATTTTAGTAATATTAGGGACTTCATTCACCTTCTCAATCACTGTCCACTCCAGGTCTTTCTTTATCATTATGTTGGTATTCCACATAATGTGCTGTCAGTTTTGCACATCTGATTGTACTCCTGTGTTCCCCAATACAGAGTTTAATCATACATGAAGTCATTCCAACATATTTGAGTTTGTACGGGCATGGAAGCACATAAACTACATTGTTTGTATTACAATTAGTATGGTGTTTCTGTTGCCACCTCTCTCTGATGCTCATGTCAATGTCTTTAGTATGTTTTGTAAAAGGACAAACTGCACAGTTTACACAAGGGAAGTGGCCTTTCACCGGTGAGCTGTTCCATAATGTCAGTTGTGTGTCTCTTACTGGTCCCCAAATGTCTGTATGGATTAGTCTATTCCTGATACTTTTATTTTTTCTAAATGAAAACATTGTTTTTTCAAAATCCAAACTGTTTGATGTCAGGATCCACCAATTGTTCTGTATGATTCTCTTTATAGAATTGGAAGATGAGTTATACGTGGTGACACAGATGATAGCTGTGTTTGCTTCTTTAACATTCGTTTGCAATAGTGCTTCCCGAGGTGTATTTCTTGAACTCTTTTTTGCTTGCTCGATCACTTTCTTGGGATAGCTTTTTTTTGATAATTTAGTTGTTAAAATCTTTGCCTCATTGTTGTAATCCTGTAGATCGGAACAATTCCTTTTTGTCCTTAGGTATAACCTATTGGAAGGTTTTCTCTTAAAGAGCGAGGATATGCAACGTTGAAATGTAAAAGGCTATTGCGGTCTGTTGGTTTCTTGTAAAGTGAGCTCTCCAGTTTACCATTTACTGCCATGATGTTGATGTCCAAAAATGATACCATCATGTCGTTACTGGTAAACTTCAGAAAAGGATTGATGTTGTTAATCCATGTCATGAAGTCTTTTATTCTGTTATCATCTCGACGCCAGATGACAAAAATGTAATCTATATATCGTAGCCATTTCCGCACTCTGTTAGCAAATGGGTTGTTATTCCACATGTGTTCTTCTTCTATGTATCCCATATAGAGACAGGCAATACATGGGGCAAATGTACTGCCCATCAAAGTACCATGTGCCTGAAAATATAACTCATATTCAAACCTGAAGAAATTTTCTTTAAGTGCAATCCTAACCAGATCCATAACAAATTTCACTGGTGCATTCCAGGGACAGACAGTCTGGCCCAGTATGGTTTGGATAATCAGGATACTTTCTTCTTGAGGAATACTCGTATACAATGCTTCCACATCTCTTTCTTTAGATTTGGTTGGGAGCATTTTGACCACTGGAAACAAATCCAGTCTTAGCCATATTTGAAGGCCCCTGAGGGGTGCCCTGCCAACAATGGAACTCCTCTTTTGTTAAAAGTAACAAAACCTGGGTGATGCACGGATTCAGTCGCCCAGGTTTCTTGGAGTAAGACAATGTGGTGGGAGTCAATAAATGACCCTTACTCAGGGTCAGAGAGTTTGGACTCGATGCCCGTAACATTCAAGGAAAGTAGTTTTGGGTAATCACCCTCCGTTAACCCTGTGGCACCCATAATGGACTTTGTAGAATCTCCCTGAGATGTTGTGGGGTCCTCTTTCCTGTTTCCTATGGCTAGTGACCTCCACCTTGGTGGCCCAACAGTGTCTGCCACAGCTTTTTCTGGAGGCCCTTCGGCCACTAGTGCTTGAATTACAAGGTGCTGTTCAGGGGAGTCAGGAATAAGTCAAATGATATCTGAGGTGTTTGAGGGTCTAGCAGATTATTTAGAGGGGGTCTCAGTGTAGTAGGAAGCCAGTTTGTATGCATTTTAGCAGATAGATCTGGTGCATGGCAATGGGGTTTTGTTTTTAGTTTATTTGTGAATCTGTATCTTGTCTGAAACGCAATTATAATGCAATTAGGCCCTCAGCTAGGGCCACATCCCTTAAGGACAGGTCTATATAGTCACTCTAAGAATTTCCTGCTGAGAACCTTCTTACATTTATTATATCCCTTAAGATTCATCTACAGCCGCTTATGTGGCAGATCCTAAGAATTGCTTTGTTCACTAAGGCCTCATATGTTTCAGTATGGGGCCTCTCAGGCTTTGGGACATTAGTCATATATATATCAAAGCATTGGGTGTTGTAAGTACCCCTATTATTGCTGCCTATATAAGTTTGCCTTGTGGGAGAGGTGTAGAAGTTATAGTTTGAAGCTGCAATGTGTGACGTCATAGATTTAATTGGCAGAGTCATATCCCTTCATGAAACATAGTTACTTTTTGGTGAATTATCAGCATTCAAAGTGGGATTTCTGTTTTGTCTTTGTTTATAGGTAGGGGTATTTCTATGGGGCTCTGCATGCCGTTTATCCCCCCTGATTGTGGCGCTCTTTTGTGGCCCATTCTCTTCAGTTCTTTCAGCATCAATGTTCCCTTGTGGGGGTGTTGATGTACTTGGTCCCCAAGCCAGTACAGTGTGAATGAATGGATCCAATTTATCAGCTAATATATTGGTCATCCTTCCGATAAATGCCTTTAGAGTTCTTACTTTCTCCCTGATGATATTCAATTGATCCACCAAGCCCACGATTGACGAGAAGGGACGTGTCGCAGTTGCAATCTCCTCACTAGTGGGATGTGTGCGGTCGTTTCCTATGATCTCATGGCTACCCAGTGGCAAATATTTGTTCATACAATCAACATCAATAACGAAATGGTCTTCGCTATCATTTGGGACGTCAGCTGTAAAGACAGTAGATTGCTGTCGGCGCACAGTGGACAGGCTTGAATTGGAGTTGATGGGGACTGTGCTTAGCGCTGGGTGTGCCCCAATGTAGCTGGCAATATTTTGGGGGTTTATAGATCGATTCACAGTAGAACCTTTTTCCTTCCTCTTGCTTTTTAAGCTTGATGGTCTTTATTGGGATGTTATGAGAACCTCTACCTCCTCTATAAGCTCTTCAATTTTAGTTAGAGTTCAGTTGTCTGCAACATGTCGCGGAATTTTCCTCATAGTACAGTGGCCCAAGCTTTTGTCAGATGCTTTCCTTTTGCCCATTATGGTGGTCAAATAATGGGGGCTAAAAGAAAATTAGAGAAAACAAAAAAAATTGTAATGTTCATATCATGCTATACTTACAGTTCTTGAGTTACTGCTGCGATGGAACCAAGGGAGGGTGGCCCAGCCCTGGCTCTGTCTGGCGCAGACAGGCATGCCCTTGGCCCAGGCTTCGCCGAGGCACAGCCTGGGCGCGCCCACACAGTCCAAAGCCGTGGGAGAACCATGGATATTTTCAGCACCTCCAGGCGTGTGCAATCAGTGTTGGTGGCGGAATGCCGGCCGCGTTGGACTCTGGAGACTGTAGTTCCCCCAACGACCTCCGGTGCTGTTGTATGCAGGCACAAACAGGCTCTGAGATTAGAGTAAAGCAGCTGGATCAGAGAAATAGGTCAATCTCAGATGGTGGCAGCAATTCCTCAGTGCACTAAGAGAGAATAGTACACATTCCTAACACTGTAGGAAAGAAGATCAAGAAGGGAGATGTAATCCAGAGGTGTTTTCAGGGCTATGAGGCATCTATCCACACAAATGTGTCCCCTGAAATGTATAGGGGAGCAGGATTGTGGAGACAATTCTCAGAGGAGGAGAGGGACACTATAGGCTTTGGGTAAGGGGTACAACCTTACTTACATTGACATGAAGGAAGTACTATTCTTTAGGTATGGTCTCACTCCTGACGAGTACAGAGATCAGTTTAGGGAAAGTCAGAACAATTATTCCCAGACATGGTTGAATGTTTAGATTCTTATTGTAGGTCACTGAATGGTTGGGTGAAGGGCAGCAATGAGACAGATTTTCAGGGGCTATACAATTTGATTGTGTAGGCGCACTTGTCTAGTCTATGTTTTGCAGAGCTGTGCCAGTGCTTGACAGAAAGTAAGCTGACTGACCCCAGGATAATTGCTATGGAGGCGTATGGTAGGTGAGTACCTGGGTTCACAAGAAGATGTATGGGGAGAGGCTGCCAAAGGTGGGCTGGGTCCCCAGGAAAGGAGTAGGAGGGGCAAGGGTAAAGCAAAGGAGTTATCTAATGGGCCCCAAACTAGTACCGAGGGTAAAGATTCACGCCCCCCAGGAGATAAGAAACCATGGGTCTCTTCAGAAAAGCTTGTAAATACAGGACCTCATAAGTGCTTTGCATGTTACCAGATGGGTCACATCAAGGGGATCCCATATGCCTCCAGTGGGCACAGCCACCCACAGGTGAACAGTCCAATGTGGTGGGTAGTGTAGTGCTCAGGGAGAATAGGGTCCCAGGTGAGGGTGGGGCCCCCACAGAAATAACCCATGTCGCACTAGGGGACAGTGAGATGGTACAGGGAAGCAAGGGGCCTGCAAACTGTAAGAAATGCAATGCCTAGGTGACTATCAATGGACATAGGTTAGAGGCACTAAAAGATACTGGAGCTTGTGTGACCTCAGTCTGGCATCACCTGGTATCTGAAGAGCAAGTAGTCCCGGGGGCATTCAACCAAGCAGCTGCTGTAGACAACTCAGAGTGCCAATTTAAGATGTCTCAGGTTTCTTTTGAATGGGGGTTTTAGAAATGGGGGTCTCTAGTTGGCAATGCTTTGCACCTTTGTTCAAGTAGGGACCCTTCTTCCTAGTAAGGGTAAGGAGGATACACTCCTAGAATCACCCCTGCTAGCCCACTTGGAGTCACACACGTTGTTAATGTTAATGGGAATTTATTAAGCGCACTTACACCGGGTGGCTTCATGGCGCTGACCAGAGAGCAGAAAAATACTGAAGGCGGACTGAACAGACTACAGCTGTCAATTATCCCAAGTTATAAGTTAGCCGACACAACCAGGTCTTGAGGAGCCTCCTACACTGCATGATGTCGTTACAGGACCGAATCTCCATAGGAAATGAATTCCAAAGTTTAGGCGCCAAGACCGCAAAATGGCGGCCCCCCTGACGCACACGTTTAAACTTGGGTACAGAGAGCAGAGAAAGATGGGCAGAACAAAGGGTCCGGTTGGGCACATATCTGGGTAACAGGTTAGTAATAAAAACAGGGCTTTTGGCATGCAAGGCCTTAAACACCATGCAGCCAGTTTTGAAAACACAGCGCTGAGAGATGGGGAGCCAGTGAAGTTTCTGAAGCGCTGGGCTGATTGGTTGCCATCTGGGTTGAAGCATGACCAACCGAGCAGCCTGGTTTTGGACTAACTGCAATCGCTTAGATAAATAAAGTGGCATCCCAGATATACAGAATTCGCATAGTCCGAATGGGATATGACAGTGGCCATTATAATCCGGACCAGAGCGTTCTGAGTGAAAAAGCGGTGGATTTTCCGGATCTTGCGCAACTGAAAGAAGCACTTTCAAATCACACTGCCCACCTGAGATTTCAGTGTTAGTTCCTTGTCAAGGGAAACTCCTAGCGTTTTTGCCGAGCTGGCAGGGTAGGGGGATGGACCGAGCTCCGTGGGCCAGTAATGAGGACCCCAGAATTTACCACTGTCCCCGGTCAAGACAAGCTCTGTCTTGCCTGGGTTCAGTTTCAGATGGTTACCGTCCATCCACTGTTGTATAAACAGCAGTGTTTCATGGAGGTCCGCCACTGAACGTTCGGAGCCATCGATCTCAAGGACCAGCTGCAGATCATCTGCGTACTTGAAAACTGTCACGTTTCTCATCTTCAGTGATCAAATCAAAGGGGAGACATGAATGTTAAATAAGTGAGGTGACAGTGCTGAGCCCTGAGGAACCCCACATATGGTTTTATGGGGGGGGGGGCAATGTAGGGCCCTTGACGGACTGCCTGAGACCTGTCATTCAAAAAAGACGACAGCCAACAGGCTGCCGCCCCCGGACACCTGCCAGTTCGACACGGTACACCAGAATTTCATGATCGACTGCGTCGAACGCGGCTGAGAGATCTAATAGTACGAGTGCCCATGGGGAGCCCCCATCCACGTGTTCTCTGAGAATATCCAACACCGCCACTATGAACTCTTCCGTCGAATGAGCTGGCCGGAAGCCTTCCTGGTGGGGGTCGAGATATCCAGACTCCTCTAGAAAGTCAGATAGACAGTTTGCTACATGAGTTTCCAGTAGCTTTGCGACAAAAGGCAGCAAAGAAATCAGGCGATAATTGGATAGCAATTTAGGATCTGCCCCGAGTTTTTTCAAAAGGGGAACGACTATAGACTTCTTAAAGGCAGGAGGACTTTCCCCTCAGAGAGAGACTCATTCATTAGAGCCAGTATGGAGCTGGGAAATGCCAAAAAACAGTCTTTGAGGCTATGCCGCGGACAACAGTCAGATGGAGCTCCTGATTTTACCTTCAGTAAGAGCTTATGAAAAGTTTCCAGGTCAATACTGGGAAATTGACTTAACGTATGAGGGTTTTTAAACTGATAATCAGAACTAGGTACAACGGAACGTTTGGGAATATTATTTTTAATAGTGATAATCTTGTCAATTAAATAATCATTGAGGGAATTACATAATTCCTGTGATGGTGCCACCTTCAATATTATCCTCTCTGAATTAGAGAGTTCATCGACAATATTAAAAATCTCTTTTGAATTATTATTTGAATTGGTAATGATACTAGAAAAATGGGCAGCTTTGGCTGCCAAGATGTTTTTTTTATACTTTTTCCTAGCATTCACATAAATCAGTTGTTCTTCCTGGCCATACTTTACACGCCACTGTCTCCCCAGTTTGTGGAGCCGTAGCCTCCGATCTTTAAGTTCAGTAGAGAACCATCTAATAGCATCAGAGCGTCGGGAGGATTTTTAATCTTGTAGGAGGGGCATGTTTAATACTGGCATTCATGAGCCAGTTCGAGATATTTATTTCCATCGTCTCTATGTTTGGCCCAACCTGGGGCAGCGTGTCAGCCAACGAACTGAGAAAATCACCCTTATTAATCAAATTCCATCTTCTGGCGAAGCCACCCTCCATGGTGCTAGATTTCACAACTGATGGGAGCCTTAGGGTAAATTTCAGTAGATGGTGATCAGACCACATGCTGGAGGAAACAATAGGGAAAGAAATCTCCTCCCCATTTGTCCAGATATGGTCTAAAATATGTCCCTTCTGATGGGTAGGGGACAGAACTTGCTGGGTAAAGTTCAAGTTCATGAGCAGGTCCGTCATTTCAGCTGAGTGTGGTCCCTCCTCAGGGTCTTTATACCAGTAATTAAAATGTTGCAGCTCAAACTCCTCGCGGATTATGTCAGGGAGTACCGGTGTCTGCAGGCGTCGGGGCAGCGGTACAAAGTGTAGCGGAGTGGAGTACGGTCCCTTTAGGTTGCGTGCAGGCAGCGGCTCAGTGATGGTTGTCCAGCAGCATGCAGTTCTCGTTGCAGTGCTGGCAGGTCATGGTGCAAACAGCAGTTTCACCGCTGCTGAAGCGCTTTAGTCGGTTGACAAACTGTAGTCATAGGCGCGGGCTTTGGTAGGCCAAGGCTGCAGTGTGGGCATCATGTAGCGGCGTTGGTGTTGGCATGGAGCAGCATCTTCTGTGACAGGACACGGAGTTGACAGCGGCATCAGTTGCTTTTTCTTCTCTTGCAGCACATAAAACAAATTTTGGTGTGTGCTCTGCTGTGTTCGCCTATATTGGCTGCTTCTGTCTTGGGCAGTGAAAGGAGTGCATGGACTTTCTGCTAATTATTTTCCTTAGTTTATCCAAGGGCTTGAGGCAGAGCTTGCTCTCTGTTCAAGAAGTCTCAGGAACAGCAAAGACTTTAAGTTCATCTGCTACCAGAACTGGGAACTGTGTGGTTTGTACTGCAATAGAAGAAAAAGCAACTCAACGCTGTCAATGACGCAGCTGCCGGCTCCGTGACCTGTTAGCACCACAGAAAGCACTGCTCCACTTCACACCACTACCCTGGTCTCACAGTTGATGCTAGGAGCAGCCACCAAGCCGCTGCTTGCACTGAGATCTGAGTGCTCCAAACTTTGCACCGCCTTGTTTCATATCGCCTCCCTTGTCTGCAGCTATGTCACTCCACGACGATATTGATGCTGCTGCCTGCACTGTGGATGGGGAGGGCACACTTGTAAGGTACATAATGCCCCCCTCATCGCACATCACAGCCCTGGTCTAACCGAAATAGTTGCCATTGACTCCAGATCTTCTACCGACAAGAGCGCTTCAGCAACGACAATGACGCTGCTTGCACCGTGACCTCTCAGCACCAAGACAAGCACCACCCCACTATGCACCGCACCCCTGTCTCACCAATGTCACTGGTCACCATCACCGAGCTGCTGCATGCACTGTGACCCGAGGGCACCACACAATTTGCCTTTCCACTTCGCATTGGAACCCAGATGCCTGCTGACACCTGCACTGCTGATTTCAACCTCACAGAGTTGGACCGGCAACGCATGTGTCTTCATGGGCCCAATGACTTCTGCACCAACCTCCAGAACTGACACCACTGATACCTCTTCCTCGGAACTCATTGCAAGGTCCACGTTGCCTTGCATTTCCCAGGTACTGTTTGTGGGTCTTCCTGTCACCGCAGCTGGCCAACGACACTGCAGCTGGCCTGAACTGTGGGATTTGTTGGTTCATAATGGTAAATTAGCACAGGACAAAGCTATTGATTTTAAGGAGCTGCAGTTCAAGTTTCTTCTTTAAATCTTTCTAGTTTGATTACTGTATGTTAGATTTTTATCTTTTTGGTCTTGTTCTACAAAGATAAATATTGGATGTTTTTCAAAACCTTGTGTGGTGTCCATTTGTAGTGTTTTCACTGTATTACTACATGTTATGTGTAAATGCGTTACACATTGCCTCTGAAATGAGTGAGTGCCTGTGCCTAGCTACCCAGAGGGTGAGCAAGGGCTATTTTCATAGTGCATTCCTCCTCACCCTGACTAGAATGAAGGGTTCCTACTTGGACAAGGTGCATACCTCTGCCAACTAGAGACACTATTTCTAACAGATATGCAGATGTAAACAATTAGCTAAAGCACATCAGGTGTGTGATGCTAGAATCTATCAAATAGCCACAGGAATAGTACAATGTTGAATGTATCCTGCGACGGAATCTCTTAGTCAGCAATCTGCCGCTAGGGCAGTGCCAGTACAACTGTGAAGTCTAAATAAGCTTGGTGTAATCTTGCCACCCTGATGGCAACAGAGTAATGTTAGTGTTAAAAACGTAGAGCCTCTCATGAAACAGAAAACACTCTGTTAACACGGATGGTGGATAAGCCAGGCCACAACTAAATGTGGCAGGTGGGAAATTATCAGCTCAATGGAGTACTTGTAAACTCCGCTATAGAGGGACACAGGGAGTCCAGCCAAGATATAAATCAGGCCCTGTAACATCAAATGAACCTTTGATTTTTTTCAGTTAATTAATTGTCTTTATTCAATCATTTAAAAATGATCATAAAATAACAATGAATTAACAACAAATAGCATTGAATTTGTACAAATCCTAAGATTCAAAGTTTCAATAGTGCACAAATTAAAGCATTTATAATCTATATAAATAAAAATGTAAATGTTCGTTTGTTCAAAATCGCACATCTCCCAAAGTACTTCACTGATTGCTTTGAAATGTTGACACAACATTGGATTCGAATATGCGCGTGTTTTTATATACACAAGGTTGGATTCCAATATGCATGTGTCGATTACGTGAGTGTTTTTAATCGAAAGCCCGAGCAGCCACATAAAAATGTCAATGTTCTTTTGTTCAAAATCTCAAATCTCCGAAAGTTGTTCACTGATTGCTTTGAAATTTTGACACAACGTTGGATTCGATTAAGTGCGTGTTATATATACACAGCGTTGGATTCGAATACGTGCAAGTCCAAGGGACGCATAGAGACAATAGTCAATTAAACAACAGGAATCCTACTCAAGGAAAAGAAGGGGGAGTGTAAACCACAAAGATGGGGGAGACTCAGTGTTTTGTAAAATACCCCTCACACACCAACAGGCCCCTTGGTGTCATGCTTCATCATCGGGGTCTTCGCACCCCACTAGAGGGATGCGGCGTGCTGCGACCTGCGACTACGCGGGAGCACTGTCAGAGTTGACTATGTGTGGAGTGTGTAAGGTGCAAGTGATGGGGTATTCAAAAAAAGTGAGTGGTGGGGTATAGTGAGGGTTAAAAAATACCTGGCTCGTAGGTTACAGGAAGAAAAATGTATTCAAAACCTCGGGCTGGTATTAGTAAAAGAAGTGCAATATGAGGTTAGTTGTCATCATTATGGACATTACCTCTGGTGTGCGTCGACATGTTTCGGAACTGGTGTTCCTTCTTCAGGACGGGGGCACAACTTCCCCACCTTACTCACGTATTTTTATAGAAAAACATTTTTTTCTGGGGTGTATAGGTAAAAAAAAAAAAAAAAAAGTGAAGTTATTTACAGTGAAATACTAAGGCTATGGTGTGCATACAGCGGTATAGGTCTATGCAGTTGCATGACTCATTAGTTTGTATTTTCTTGCTTCATGAGCATTTCCAGAACGTCAGGGGTGGTTGATAGATTCGTAATAGAATCGGCCAGAGATTACCTCCTTGTACCCCCTAACGCAGGTCCGCGATTACCAGCAGAGCAGCGTTAGGGGGTACAAGGAGGTAATCTCTGGCCGATTGTATTGCGAATCTATCAAACACCCCTGATGTTCTGGAAATGCTCATGAAGCAAGAAAATACAAACTAATGAGTCATGCAACTGCATAGACCTATACCGCTGTAGGCACACCATAGCCTTAGTATTTCACTGTAAATAACTTCACTTTTTCTTTTTTCTTTTTACCTATACACCCCAGAAAAAAAAATTCTATAAAAATACGTGAGTAAGGTGGGGAAGTTGTGCCCCCGTCCTGAAGAAGGAACACCAGTTCCGAAACATGTCGACGCACACCAGAGGTAATGTCCATAATGATGACAACTAACCTCATATTGCACTTCTTTTACTAATACCAGCCCGAGGTTTTGAATACATTTTTCTTCCTATAACCTACGAGCCAGGTATTTTTTAACCCTCACTACACCCCACCACTCACTTTTTTTTAATACCCCATCACTTGCACCTTACACACACCACACCTAGTCAAGTCTGACAGTGCTCCCGCGTAGTCACAGGTCGCAGCACGCCGCATCCCTCTAGTGGGGTGCGAAGACCCCGATGATGAAGCATGACACCAAGGGGCCTGTTGGTGTGTGAGGGGTATTTTACAAAACACTGAGTGTCCCCCATCTTTGTGGTTTACACTCCCCCTTCTTTTCCTTGAGTAGGATTCCTGTTGTTTAATTAACAGTGCCCGTGGAGTGAGAATCCTATCTCTATACTCTACCTCCCCCCTGTTGTTAATATTTAGAGACAATAGTCTACATATATTAGGATGGATAGTTGGTCTCAGAATGGCAGGCCGGGAAGTGGGTGGAGGGAGGGGGGAGGAGTTGGTTCACTTTGCAACTATAAGAAAGGACGCATAGAGACAAAAGTCTACATATATTAGGATGGACAGTTGGTGTCAGGATGGCAGACTGGGAAGTGGGTGGAGGGAGGGGGGAGGAGTTGGTTCACTTTGCAACATTAGCGCGTGTTTATATATACACAACGTTGGATTCGAATACGCGTGTGTCCAATACGCGCATGCTTTTAATCGAAAGGCCAAACAGATGCTATCGATTTGGTTGCTGCGCAACAACTACAAGGGACGCATAGAGACAATTGTCTACATATATAAGGATGGACAGTTGGTGTCAGGATGGCAGACCGGGAAGTGGGTGGAGGGAGGGGGGAGAAGTTGGTTCACTTTGCAACATTAAGAAAGGACGCATAGAGACAGTAGTCTACATATATTAGGATGGACAGTTGGTGTCAGGATCGCAGACCAGGAAGTGGGTGGAGGGAGGGGGGAGGAGTTGGTTCACTTTGCAACATTAGTGCATGTTTATAGGTACACAGCGTTGGATTCGAATACGCGTGTGCACAATGCACGCGTGTTTTTAATTGAAAGGCTGAACAGACCCTATCAATTTGCTTGCTGCGCAACAACCACAAGGGACGCATAGAGACAATAGACAGAAAAACATATTGTATGCCCACAATCATTGTGAAATTAAACATATTAGAAATGTGCACTTACTCTTTTCTTTCTCTTCCATTTAACCAGACTGAGCCACAGCAACGCGTGGCCGGGTACAGCTAGTATTAAATAAAAATTTAATTAAAAAAGTAGAACAGTGTTACCTCATGCTTAACACATACTAAAACATCAAGAATTAAACACAGACTCTGATGAAGATAACATCAACACCCAATCTCAGAAAATCACAAAATACCTACATTTATTGTTTAGTTAATTATAAAAACATAACAATCTTTTATCACAATAAAAAATAATACATAGTAAAACAGATGTCATTATTAAAAGAAGCTTAACAGTGTTAAATCCATGTGCTGGAGTAGACCAGACATTGTGCATTGTTTATTTGACTTGTAGTTAATCGTAGCTGTGGCTGCCGGCTTCATTTTTAACAATGAATAAAAATGTAAGCAGGAAATTAAAAGTTTCATCTGAGATTGGTTCACTACCTGCAGTCTTTAAGTGTCTCTTTTACAGAACCTAATGTGGAACTTATGTTAAGATGGTGGGTTTATTTGGTTAACCAGTCTAATTGTTCTGTCCGTTAGAATGGCCGGTACAAACAGAAATGTTAAAAGCATAAATGTATCAAAATTGAATACATTTAAAATCTGTGCAAATTTGCCAATGTTTGAATTAAGATGGTACCTGACTCTTTAAATGGGTAGCAAGTGGAGTGTGTTAGCTTGTTCGAGTATGCAATACTCATAGGAGTATCTGCTCCAAGAACTGCAGTTTTGTTGGGTTCCGACATGCGGGCCAAAGTGGGCTCCATAGAGGATTTATAGATTGTCAGTTCCCCCTGGCAAGAGGGCCTCATTGATGATCCAGACTCTCATAGTAGTCTGCTCATTTCCGCAAAGAATTTGCAGAACTGTGCTAGGACTTTTGAAGTAACAGATGTATATATAAATAGTAGTGCTTCCTTGCATAATCGCGTCTCATGTTGCATAAAGATAGGCTTAGGATACCTGCGTCTCTGTTGTTATAAGCTTGCACAGCAACATACGATGTGGGTAACTGATTCAGAGTGGTATTTACACAGACTGCATTGCTCCTGATCCAGGGCCCAGTTATTTCAATGTGCCCTGTACTCTCTGATGGGTGTAGTCAGCAGCCTAACTGATAGAATGTTCTTGAATGCCTACTTTCCAATTGCTGCTCTCAAGTATGGTTGGCAAAGAGAGACTTCATGGGATGTTATAAGCTCCTCCGCACCTCTAATGCTTCTTGACTTGTTTAAGTCCAGATCCCTCGAGGCATTCTTAGCTTGTGCCTTTACTTTGTTATTTAGTTGTACTTTGCTGATTTGTAGGGCTGGCAAAGGTGCTGGATCCAAATTTAATGTTGAAGCAGCTAGTTCCAGGCACTTCGCCCAGGCGCTTTTCTTGTGCAAGAAAATTACCATAAGGGCACCCCACAGGGACTCAGGGTCAGCCCAGGTTACCTGAAAATAGTAATTGAATATTTCTTTTTTGCATGCTATGTCCATGCTTACAAGGTTGAATGCCAGACATATTAAAGTGTGCCAAGTGTACCTTGGCATGACAAATATCTTCTTGTATGACAATGTGTGGTTCCGCTCTAGTGCCTCGGTTAGCCTTCCAGGATAGGCAAGGTAGCCATATCTTCAAATCAAATCAAATAAAAAATCCTTTATTCGGTTTTGTATTGTAAAAACCATAAAAGTACATAAGCAAAACAGAATTTCACCATTAAAAGTACTATAAAATTGTTATGTACAGATATAAAATACAAAATTTTCAAAAGATAAAATTAAACTACCATGAGTTTCAATAGTCGGAATCTGTAAGACATGAATATAGACATGGGGTATTAGAAAATATCAAAATACGATTTTCCATTAAATTATTCAAGATTTGTCCTATGTCTTATTACAAATTTCAGAAATCTGACAACCTGTTTCGCAATATGTTCTTCCTCTAGAAATTGAAGACGGAGAAATGCTGGTCTGCATCTTCGTAAATTCATGGATTTTAAAATGGGACTGATACAGCGCTTTCTGTGCTCAATAAAAAACGTACAAAATAGGACAGTGTGCATTGTGGTTTGGGCAGAAGATTCATCACATGGGCAGAGGGATAGCCACTTTGCCCAATCGTTGGTTTGCGGGAAGGTGACAAGTCTATGGAAAGTGTTCATCCTAAACCTGGTTAATAAAGACCTTTCATAGATAGTTAAATTAAAAGATATATAGGGCTGGATGTTCATAGATGTTTGAACCATGAGCACATGTTGCACCATTTTTTTTGACACCTCATTACTCAGTCGCAGCTGCTCTAGATGAGTTATGCACATTGTTTTAAACACTTTCCTTGACAGCACATTGATTGCTGCCGGATTATAAAAATATTCCTGCATGCCCAGATCAAATGGGAACTTCTTAATATAAGCAATCCAGCATATCTTCTGTGTATTTTCTAGATGTTGGTACAAGCTCAGCCCAGACGACTCTTCAAATTGCCTCATCCGAATGGCTGTTTAACTTGTGGTTGTGCGAAGATAGAGCACATGCGGTCTTTGCTGTTTTGGCTCCTATTGCCTTTGTCTTCATTGTTTGTTTCCCAGTGTCCATCAGCCAAACTCCAAGATAGTTGTACTTGGAGTCTCTGTCAATCTTTAGTGGACCGAGTTGCCAATTGAGTTGAAGTTATAAGGGCATTGGTCAAAAATCAGGGCTTTTGTTTTCCCAGCATTTGCATGGAGGGTGTTGCATTTGTTGTACTTGTGTAATATGTCCATGGCCCTCTTCATTCCAATACAGGTCTGGTCCAATCAGGCCAAGTCGTCTGTGTACTGTATTATTGGTATTTTTTCCATCCTAGCGATGGTGGAAAGGTTCTGCCTTTCAATAACTCTTCCCCAAGGTTCACCGCTGTATATTGGTGAAATTAAGTCAGGGAAAGTAGGTACCCTTGCTTTAAGCTTATGTCGGTGAGGATATGTTGGGTGTGATTATGTTAGCTTGATCCTCACCTATGTGTCCGTATATAAGGCTGCTATTGCTGCAAGCAGTTGTTTTGGGACATCCTATCCTGCAAGTTTTATCCACAGGATGTTGCACTCAATGTAGTCAAAGGCTGCACAATAGTCAACAAAGCAGATATATAGTGGTGGAGAATTTTTTTCACTCGTCTTTGAGCCCAGATAAGTGAGGGCGATGATGTTTTCTAGAGTCGATGTGTTAGGTCTGAACTCTGGCTGGTAGGGTGGTATGATTTTGTTGTCTGCTATCCATTGCTCTACTTCTTTTAGGATGGCTTTGGCAAAAATGTTGCCATCTACGCCACGGAAGGTAATTAACCTATACTTTTCTGCTCTCTAGAATATTTCCTGTTCCAGGAATTTGGGGCCACCTACCTTCTTTCGGCACAGTTTGACGTTCTTTTCGATTTTGTGGAGTAAATGAAGGCGCACCCGGCTTATAGCAGAGGGGCGCCCTCAGTCACGGTACGGGCAGGAGCAGTCAAGGGTGTAGAGTCGTCCTTCTTTGGTGTCGCTACAATGGAGGGGTTGCGCCCATGACATCATCAGAGGGCGCCCAAGGGAGCAGCAGCTTATAAGGACCAGCAAGGGATTGCTTCTTTTTTCCTTCACTGAGCACCGGGATCCATTACACCGTATTCGCACAAGGTCCAGATTTGTGCGCATGGGGCACAAAAGGTGAGTCCGGTAGATGATGGGGCACAGTGAGGGGGACGACCAAGAGTGTAGCCACGGAGACAATGTGTAATATAGCTTTAGTTATATTATTTTGTTGTTTCAGTAGAAAAACAGTTTGCAGAGCAATATGCAACTGTCTCACGACCGAGGATAATTCCTACTTTATCTTTGTTTCATGTCGGGACCACGGCGGGAGAACTCAATATCAAGATTCGAGGAAGTTGACCGATGGATCCAGAGGATGTCGGCCAGCAAGAAGCGCGTGGCAAGCGAGCTGAAGAGCATCATGGCAGCCGAGAGTCATGGTTTAAGACGCCATGGTCTCTTTGGTATCAGCAGCTTTTTTTTGTGCCAAAATAGGGAGCACGCGTCCAGGGCCTAGGCGGGGACGTTTTGGTACAGTGAGTGGAGCCCAGCAACAGGGGTAGGCATTAAAATCATCCAGGAGACAAAGTTACAGTTGTCAGATATATATATATATATATATATATATATATATATATATATATATATATATTCACTGAAAAAACCATAGGTTTCACACCAGTTATAGTTAGCTGGAAATTTTACTGACATAAATCCATTGAAATTCCCACGTTATAGTTAGTTGGACTCACTATAACTTGCACGCCTGCAATGCACTGCTGATGACGTCACAGATTACATCACTCATGACATCACTGATGACACCATCCAGTGAATGTGTGTCTTTCTTTAAAATAAATATGTTTTATATATGTATATGTAAAGGTCGATGGAAGAATACATGTTTAAATAAGTGTCTTAATGGATGTTTTTTAAAAAAAAATGATTGGTTAACTGGCTTATTAAGTGTATCTTAGTGAATACATATATTAGGGAGTATTGTTTAAATATTTAAATGTTTGTATCAGTGTTTCACTTTGTGTATAAGTGGCTGCATGGGTTGGTGAGTAGCTACATGTGTGTGTAAATGGGTTATTAGATGTTTTTTAGTATCAGTATGAGTGTCTGTATGGTTTGGTGGGGGTATTACTTAGCACATAGATGCATCAATGACTGACTCACTGTTTGTATGTGTTTTGAAGACAGCATATGTGCAGGACTGTATGGGTGTGTTAGTGAGTGAATGACTGTCTCACTAGTGTCTTTATCATTAACGACATATGTTTTAATCTAGTATATGTGAGTATTGATGTATATAAGTGAGTATATGTGAGAGTGAGAGAGTTCCTGTTTAAATAAGTATGTGTTTCTATAAGTGATTGTTTAAGAGAGTAAGTATGTGTAAGTTTCCTTAGAAGTAAGGTGGTAGTGTGTGTATAGTTATATATGCAAATAAATGGATGTTCAATAGTTTTTTTGCATGTCTGAGTATGTGTGTGAGTAACTTTTGGATGACTGTCGGTGTGTAACAGGATGTATAGGTGTATCACTAAATATGAGAAGTGAGTATATGTATGAGTGACTATGTAGAACTGTTGCTGAATGAGAGGATGTGTATATAGAAGGTGGAATTACTGAATTGGTTGTTGTAACTGGTATGGGTTTCTCCACTTTTTTGAAAATGTTAGTTTCTATTTTTGAATATGTGTTTCAAGGGTTACTTTACAGTGAAAGGAGGTCTGTCACTCTGTCACAAGGATGGTGTCATCAGTGATGTCATGAGTGATGTCACTGACCATGTCATGAGTGATGTAATCTGTGACGTCATCAGCAGTGCATTGCAGGCGCGCAAGTTATAGTGAGTCCAACTAACTATAACGTGGTAATTCCAATGGTTTTATGTCAGTAAAATTTCCAGCTAACTATAACTGGTGTGAAACCTATGGTTTTTTCAGTGAATTTACTAGGTTTTTTAAATGCTAATTCCTAACTATAACTGGTGTGTAACCTGTGGTTTTTTCAGTGAATTTCAAAGGTTTTTTAAATGCTAATTCCTAACTATATATAGGGCCTCAAACCTATTTTTTTCAGCGAATTTCAAATTTCAAATCTCTATAGGTATAAAATGTAATATTTTTTATAACGAATTTTATATTTTATAATTATGTAATATATATATATATATATATATTTCTTTTATTTGTTTGCCCCGGGGCGCGTACCGATGCGCTCACCGGTAAGCGCAGTGCTATGGCACGCACCGGGGCGCGTACCAGTGAGCGTCCCGTTAGCGCTATTGCCGTGAACGAAAACAACATTGTGACGTATCGCGTAGCCGCGTGATGCATCATATGACGCACAGCGTAAGCGCACCCGGAATCACGCATGCGCATACGATCGCAAAACGTTCTGACGCGCTTACGCTACGCGACCCCCCGGGTCGCGTAGCGTAAGCGCGTCGGGTCATGTGACCTGAAAATAACACTTTTCATTGGTTCACAACACTTTTGGCTTCAAAATGATGAAAGCCCTGCTCATGTGACTTGAAAATAACACTTTTCATTGGTTCACAACACTTTTGGTTTCCAAATGATGAAAGCCCTGGTCATGTGACTTGAAAATAACACTTCTCATTGGTCCACAACAGTTTTTTTTCCAAATGATGAAAGCCCCCTCCTTTTTTCTTTATTCTGACTTTGTCCTTTGACTGAGGAAGACCTGTTTGGAGATCTGTCTCCAATATATTCTAATTAAAAATGGCTACAGTAGCAGCAGCAGCTGGAGCATCTGCCCCACCACCACCACCACCACCATCAAAAAGACCACCAGAAGATCACATTGGTGGTCAAGAAGAAGAGGAGGAGGAGGAGGAAGAGGAGGAAGGCTCAAGGCAGTTCCTGCAAGAAGTTCATCAGCCCTACAAACCAAAAGGGCACTTCGTATGGCAGTTCTACATAATCCCAAGGGGTTTCAAAAAAGTCAACGCTGCGAAGGTGACTTGTTTGATTTGTGATGCTGAGCTGTCCAGGGGGAACCCTAACAAAAAATATTCCTTCGGGAATCATACCATGATTCGGCACATGATCCGTTGGCACCCAATCAACTATTCTGCTGCAGAGGTAAGGGACCTCTGCAGTAAGCTACCCCCATCATCATCTAGACCCTCAACATCAAAAGAACCAACTCCATCGGGTTCAGAGGCAACAGAGACAATGCCTATCATACAACCCAAATGTACAATTTTAAAATCATGTGCAAATATTGTGGTAAGTTATTTTTGCTATGGTAAGCAAAGTGTTAAACTTATCATCTGTGCTGGGGATAACCATAAGTGCCCGAAAAAACCCTAATTTTTTGCAGAATTTTTTTTGCTCCAGTTGAGCCATTTACAATTCCCTGTTTTTTGTTTCTCCCCCAAGAAAATACAAAAAAATATATAAAACTGTTCAGAAAAGCCATAAAAAGTAAAACATGTTATAAAAAAACAATAAAAAAATATAAAACAACAAAAAGAAAAAAACAGTTCTTTTCAGAACTACCTCCCATTTATATAAAATGACTTACATTTTTAAACTCTGCCATTCTCTTTTCTCCCCGGTGCGCTCCCCGGTGCGCGTACCGGGCGCTCCCCCCACGCAAATCAAAAAAAAAAAAAAATTGCCCAGCGGGACTTTTTATAACCCCCACATAAAACCTAGGGGGTCAGGGGGGTCTACTCCGCCCCCTAATGGTCTTTTCCCCCTTTGTTTTGGCCACCTCTTGTGTCTCGATCCTACCGAGACACAAGATGGCAGCCGCTCCGGACCATTTGGAATGTTTACCGACACCCGAGAGCCAATCAGCTTTCCGTGCGCAAGTCGTGTAGCGCGCCCGGTGCGCTCCCCGGTGCGCGTACCGGGGCGCTGCCATAGATATATATATTTTTTTGAACCTAAATTACTCAAAATCCACTGGAACACATATCTTGAGACATAGCAAAGGCACATCGGGCTACCAGTCCCTACCATTTTGCCAAGTTTGGTGGAAATCCATTCAGCCGTTCAGGCTAAAAGTGAGGTCGACCGCCCTATGGAAATTAACATGGGGAAAACGCGTTTTGGGACCCCCCTTTTATCTCGGCCCCTGCTTGACGCATCCCCCCCAAACTTTCAGGGAAGGACCGGAGCTCGACTAGGCCATTTTGAGGGAATTTTCAGGCAGATTCGTCAACCGGAGCCAAAGTTATTCCAAATAGAATTTTGAGATTTAACATTGAAAAAAATCCTAACTATAACTACCTACTGGCGACCGCCAGTAGGTAATATACATATATATATATATATATATATATATAAATCAAACAAAGGAGGCGGCACAATCAGGATATTTCTTTAAGCCTTTTTAATCAAGACTTCACCCCACCAACGCGTTTCAGCCACAACTGGCCTTGCTCACGGACGAACCGTGAGCAAGGCCAGTTGTGGCTGAAACGCGTTGGTCGGGTGAAGTCTTGATTAAAAAGGCTTAAAGAAATATCCTGATTGTGCCGCCTCCTTTGTTTGATAAAAAATTTCCTGGGTCTGGATCCGACCCCTGGGTGGAGCACACACTGCTGAGCGCTCTCATATGGCCTGAGGATCACTTTGTGTGAAGAAATATATATATATATATATATATATATATATATATATATATATATATATATATATATATATATATATATATGTATATATATATATATATATATATATATATATATATATATATATATATATATATATATATATATATATATATATATATATATATATATATATATATATATATATGTATATATGTATATATATATATATATATATATATATATATATATATATATATATATATATATATATATATATATATATATATATATATATATATATATATATATATATATTCCTCCAGTCCCGCCCTGGTTAAGAACGGGTCCGACACATGCTGGGGTTGCTCACAAAGATTTATTCCTCCAATTACAGCATCAAATAACGCGTTGTTCACACAGTTCTCTGTCCCTGGCAGACGCGTTTCGGCGGTTGCCTTCCTCAGTGCCGGGATATCTTGAGTGCGCTTTGAAATGTTGTTCTTTCGCGGGGCTTTTTCATAAGTCCTGCCGAGGGCTCCTATTGGCTGGATGTTGTAGCCACAGAAAGCGGACTGGGAAAGTTCCGTTTCACGAGTGTTTTTCGCCGCTTTTCTTTTCTGAAGTCCCCGTATGCCGTGGCCAGATCTCGCCCCCTGGAACATGCCTCTAGAGTCCAAGGTGAGGTACAGTGACCCACCCTGGCATACAATAATGTCCTCATTTTCGGCGCTCCTTTTGTTGGCGGGATCTGATTGGTGGTTTACATCCTTGTCAGGCAACCCCGTTAGCAGACCATCTGCTCCCTCTCCCCGTTTCCTTTACCGAAAGTCCAGGTCGGGGGGGCGCCACGTTGTGCAGTCTGTGCACTATCACCAGAAAGTTGCCGGCATACGTGGAGCTCCTGACCGAGGGGCGTGTCGGATAATGCCTAGCCGGCCTTTGCTTCTATACTCCTCCAGTCCCGCCCTGGTTAAGAACGGGTCCGACACATGCTGGGGTTGCTCACAAAGATTTATTCCTCCAATTACAGCATCAAATAACGCGTTGTTCACACAGTTCTCTGTCCCTGGCAGACGCGTTTCGGCGGTTGCCTTCCTCAGTGCCGGGATATCTTGAGTGCGCTTTGAAATGTTGTTCTTTCGCGGGGCTTTTTCATAAGTCCTGCCGAGGGCTCCTATTGGCTGGATGTTGTAGCCACAGAAAGCGGACTGGGAAAGTTCCGTTTCACGAGTGTTTTTCGCCGCTTTTCTTTTCTGAAGTCCCCGTATGCCGTGGCCAGATCTCGCCCCCTGGAACATGCCTCTAGAGTCCAAGGTGAGGTACAGTGACCCACCCTGGCATACAATAATGTCCTCATTTTCGGCGCTCCTTTTGTTGGCGGGATCTGATTGGTGGTTTACATCCTTGTCAGGCAACCCCGTTAGCAGACCATCTGCTCCCTCTCCCCGTTTCCTTTACCGAAAGTCCAGGTCGGGGGGGCGCCACGTTGTGCAGTCTGTGCACTATCACCAGAAAGTTGCCGGCATACGTGGAGCTCCTGACCGAGGGGCGTGTCGGATAATGCCTAGCCGGCCTTTGCTTCTATACTCCTCCAGTCCCGCCCTGGTTAAGAACGGGTCCGACACATGCTGGGGTTGCTCACAAAGATTTATTCCTCCAATTACAGCATCAAATAACGCGTTGTTCACACAGTTCTCTGTCCCTGGCAGACGCGTTTCGGCGGTTGCCTTCCTCAGTGCCGGGATATCTTGAGTGCGCTTTGAAATGTTGTTCTTTCGCGGGGCTTTTTCATAAGTCCTGCCGAGGGCTCCTATTGGCTGGATGTTGTAGCCACAGAAAGCGGACTGGGAAAGTTCCGTTTCACGAGTGTTTTTCGCCGCTTTTCTTTTCTGAAGTCCCCGGATGCCGTGGCCAGATCTCGCCCCCTGGAACATGCCTCTAGAGTCCAAGGTGAGGTACAGTGACCCACCCTGGCATACAATAATGTCCTCATTTTCGACGCTCCTTTTGTTGGCGGGATCTGATTGGTGGTTTACATCCTTGTCAGGCAACCCCGTTAGCAGACCATCTGCTCCCTCTCCCCGTTTCCTTTACCGAAAGTCCGGGTCGGGGGGGCGCCACGTTGTGCAGTCTGTGCACTATCACCAGAAAGTTGCCGGCATACGTGGAGCTCCTGACCGAGGGGCGTGTCGGATAATGCCCAGCCGGCCTTTGCTTCTTTACTCCTCCAGTCCCGCCCTGGTTAAGAACGGGTCCGACACATGCTGGGGTTGCTCACAAAGATTTATTCCTCCAATTACAGCATCAAATAACACGTTGTTCACACAGTTCTCTGTCCCTGGCAGACGCGTTTCGGCGGTTGCCTTCCTCAGTGCCGGGATATCTTGAGTGCGCTTTGAAATGTTGTTCTTTCGCGGGGCTTTTTCATAAGTCCTGCCGAGGGCTCCTATTGGCTGGATGTTGTAGCCACAGAAAGCGGACTGGGAAAGTTCCGTTTCACGAGTGTTTTTCGCCGCTTTTCTTTTCTGAAGTCCCCGGATGCCGTGGCCAGATCTCGCCCCCTGGAACATGCCTCTAGAGTCCAAGGTGAGGTACAGTGACCCACCCTGGCATACAATAATGTCCTCATTTTCGGCGCCCCTTTTGTTGGCGGGATCTGATTGGTGGTTTACATCCTTGTCAGGCAACCCCGTTAGCAGACCATCTGCTCCCTCTCCCCGTTTCCTTTACTGAAAGTCCAGGTCGGGGGGCGCCACGTTGTGCAGTCTGTGCACTATCACCAGAAAGTTGCCGGCATACGTAGAGCTCCTGACCGAGGGGCGTGTCAGATAATGCCTAGCCGGCCTTTGCTTCTATACTCCTCCAGTCCCGCCCTGGTTAAGAACGGGTCCGACACATGCTGGGGTTGCTCACAAAGATTTATTCCTCCAATTACAGCATCAAATAACACGTTGTTCACACAGTTCTCTGTCCCTGGCAGACGCGTTTCGGCGGTTGCCTTCCTCAGTGCCGGGATATCTTGAGTGCGCTTTGAAATGTTGTTCTTTCGCGGGGCTTTTTCATAAGTCCTGCCGAGGGCTCCTATTGGCTGGATGTTGTAGCCACAGAAAGCGGACTGGGAAAGTTCCGTTTCACGAGTGTTTTTCGCCGCTTTTCTTTTCTGAAGTCCCCGGATGCCGTGGCCAGATCTCGCCCCCTGGAACATGCCTCTAGAGTCCAAGGTGAGGTACAGTGACCCACCCTGGAATACAATAATGTCCTCATTTTCGGCGCTCCTTTTGTTGGCGGGATCTGATTGGTGGTTTACATCCTTGTCAGGCAACCCCGTTAGCAGACCATCTGCTCCCTCTCCCCGTTTCCTTTACCGATATATACATATATAAAACGCTCCAATTCCTCCTCAAATTCGAAGAAGACAACAGCACTCGAGGGGTACTTTCTACCATGCAGAGTTTAATTTCGCAGGCGCTCTACACAGACGCGTTTCGGCATGCTGCCTTCGTCAGTGTGGGTAACAACAAATCATGTTTACACAGTGCATTAAATAAGACATTTTTTCTTTCTTTTGTCATGAAGATAGACAGAGGACAACCCCACCTAGGTCACTATGGGCGCCATCTTAGAATGTTACATATACAACCTCGAGATGATAACAGATTGTACAATATATTTATTTATTTATTTATTTATGCGATTTTTAGTACATATACTTGTCGAAATGCATCCGCCGATGCTGGGGCCTCCCGAAATAAAGCTGTTTCCTGTCCTGTACTCCCCTTGTGGCCTCTGTTCTTCTCTTCAGAAAAGATTGTCCTGCATATTTTCTGTGCTTGCCAGACGCACAGCCCAGATGGCCCTGCAGCATCAAGCGACCCGGAGGCAATTTGGCACCCTGCTGCTCGCAGCATTTCTCCAACCAGGGAACTGGTATATCCGGTGTCCGCCATTCACTACAGGAGGGCGCGAGTGGACCGAGGTATTATATCTCAATGGGGCGTGTAGTCTCTCATTTGACTGCCCTCATTTATCAATCTACCTGGAGCGGCTGGCTGCTGCAGTTCGAGGGGACTCAGAACGGACTCAGCAATTGCCCTGACCCACCCTACTCACCTGAGGCATGCACCCGTCCTACGATGTCACTCACTCCCCCACGCCACCATCTCGGCAATGCTACCACAAAGCATGCTGGGATCTGAAGTCCGGTACATTCAACGCGGACTCCTATTGGTGTGCCGACCGCTTAAGGGGGAGGAGAATAGGTGCTAACAGACATTCGAACAGGAGGAGTTAATGAGGGATGTGATCTTTACAGCTTATGGCGCTGAAGAAGACTTACTTGTCGACATGCATCCGCCGATGCTGGGGCCTCCCGAAATAAAGCTGTTTCCTGTCCTGTACTCCCCTTGTGGCCTCTGTTCTTCTCTTCGGAAAAGATTGTCCTGTATATATATATATGTATATATATATATATATATATATATATATATATATATATATATATATATATATATATATATATATATATATATATATATATATATATATATATATATATATATATATATATATATATATATATGTTCCCAAAGTTTGCCAGTAGGTATATATAGTTAGGATTTTTTCTCTATGGGACTTTTGAAAATTCTATGTCTAATAACTTTGGCCTTTGTGGACGGAATCAGCTGAAATTTTTTGGAAAATGGCACATTTTGTTTCTGAGCAGCCCCTGAAAATTTGGGGGGGTTTCGTCAAGGGGGGGCTGAGAAAAAAGGGGGGTCCCAAAACACGTTTTTCCCATTCATTTTTCCATAGGGCGGTTGGCCTCACTTTTAGCTCGAACGGCTGAATGGATTTGCACAAAACTTGGCAAAATTGTAGGGACTGTTAGCCCGATGTGCCTTTGTTAGGTCTCAATATATGTGCTCCAGTGGATTTTGAGAAATTAACGTTTTAAAAAACAGATATATCTGTGACAGCGTCCCGGGTAGCGCTCCGGTTCGCGTACTTTTCGCGTAACGGAACTTTGCGAAGCGAAGCTGATTGGCTCTCCGGTGTCTGTCAACATTCTAAACAGTCCGGAACTGCCACCATCTTGTCTCTCGGTAGGATCGAGAGACAAGAGGAGGAGAAAAACAAAGGGGGAATTTAAAGAAAGGGGGCAAGGTAGACCCCTCTTGACCCCCTAGGAATGATGTTGGGGTTATTAAAGGGCCCCGTGGGGCAAATAAAAAAAAATTGATTTTTCGCAGTAGAAGCGCTTCCCGGTTCGCGAACCGGTAGCGAAACGGGAATTCACCATTTTGTGTTTCGTTTTAATTAAATTACAAGATGGAGGAAAAACAATGTGGGAAATGGGTATAAGGGGGTACGGGAGACGTATCCTGACCCCCTATGTTTTCTGAGGGTGGCTGTGGATGCTCATATATGTTGATACATGTCTTCCAGCGGCTGCGCGTGAGCGGATTTTTTTTTTTGCTGCGTGACGTCTGTTAACGTTTGATTCGAAGGAAATCAGGAAGTGTTGACCACCATTTTGTCACTGCGAGTAAATATATTGTTAAAAATAATTGTTATAAATTATTCCGTATTGATAAACATTGTCTGCGCCATCTTGCCTTTTTTCAAATGCCACACTTTTGTCGTGCACGGCAGCCATTTTAGATGCCTTGACCAGACCCACTCTCTGCACGACGCCGATCCTCAGCATGGCTCCCCACCCTCGCAAGCATCTCCCCCACGCACTGGTCACCCCCGCTCTCTCTCCCATGCATGGGCAAAAAACCTCCCCCCATCTGCGCTGCTCTTCCCTGAGAATCACACCCTGTGCCCGCCCGACACCTCCCTTTCACCCTATTCACTACCGCACCCTCTGACACTCCTCTTCCTCTGTGTCCGATTGTCCAGGCCGGTCCCAGGCTATCACCTAGCCCTGCGGATGTAGTTTATGGCCCCAACTGTAAAGAATCACCCCTCTTCAAAGGAGTTACAGTAGATCAAGGCCCCCACCCCATGAGATCTGTCACACCACACACGTTCCTACTATCTGATAACGACCCTGTATTGTGATTGGGGAGGGGATTCTCACTGTAAGGGTGTGTGGGACCGAGCCTGAAGCGGAAGATTCCAGGGATGCCTTTTTGTACATCAAAGTCTTCACAATTATGTGTCACATTAAAAATATATAGCACTCCAACAAAGTAGTAGGATTATAACACATTAATAACTTATAAATATACACAACACTCCAACAAAGTAAACACATTAAAAAAAAACATTTTAAACAACTATTTACATGGCAGCCTGCTGCAACATCCATCTCAAAGCATTCCCCGTCCGCTTGATACTGTCCTTGCCCCTCCTTCCCCGGAGTAGCAACAATGGGCTGCTTTGGTCTGTCTTTTAGTCGGCTTTGGGTTATAAAAAGCCTACAAAATCCGTCGGCCTGTGAGGTGGCGACAGTAGCGGACCATTGTGCGAATAGGCCGAAGGCAGCACAATGCGCCGAGATCCGGATGGCACCCAGGTGGTGTCCAGCAAGTTGCCGCACTGGTCTGGCCATCCTACAATGCTGCGCCAAAAAACGGCGTGGGGCGCCCCGGGGGGGGAGGCGGCGCGAACGGGCCTCCCCCGCCTCCCCAGGTGGAGGCTCCTCAGCTGCAGTGGGGCGCCCCTTGGCGTTTCAGTCGGCATCCAGCTGAATTGCGCCCGCTCTTGCGGTGCAGCGATAGGCGGCTGCCACAGGACACTCAAAATGGCGGCCGGCTCTTCGGATTTGGGCCTGGTCCACTAAAATGGCCCTGGGACACATTTGAACTCGGACATTTGCCTGCTAGGGCATGGGCCCCATTCCCGAACGCGTCCCCTCAGCCTTGAAGATTCAAGAAAAGTCATCGGGCCCCCGACTCCTGCAGGCTTCCAGTGGGGAGCGGCTGCTATGATTGCTTGCGGAATGGCCACGACGGAGCCACGAGATGGTGGTGCTCTCATGCTGACGCCAGCTTCAGTCTGAAACATCCAGAAACACTGTAGACTACCAATTTGATGACTTCCGGTGGAGCCCTAACGTGACCCGGTAGGGAAGAACTTGCCCTCCCTTCTTTTGACTGATGGTTCTTGTTGCCTGTCCCCTCTGTTGTCATCTAACGGAACCTTTTTGGACTGCTGAGTGAGAAAAAAAAAGGTGGGGCTTTCATCATTTGGGAAAAAAAAATGTTCCAATCCAATGAAAAGTGTTATTTTTAGGTCATATGATCAAGCCTTCCATCATTAGGAAACCAAAAGTAAAATGAACCAATGAAAAGTTTTATAAACAAGTCACATGACCTGTTATGCGGCTTTGGGCTATAAAAAGCCTACAAAATCCGTTGGCCTGTGAGGCGGCGTCAGTAGCGGACCGATGTGCGAATAGGCCGAAGGCAGCACAATGCGCCGAGATCCGGATGGCACCGAGGTGGTGTCCAGCAAGTTGCCGCACTGGTGTGGCCATCCTACAATGCTGCGCCGAAAGACGGCGTGGGGTGCCCGGGGGGGGGGGGAGAGGGCGCGAATGGGCCTCTTCCGCCTCCCCAGGTGGAGGCACCTCAGCTGCAGTGGGGTGCCCCTTGGCGTTTCACTCGCTATCTAGCTGAGTTGCTCCCGCACTTGCGGCTACAGTAGGCCGAAGGCAGCACAACGCGCCGAGATCCGGATGGCACCGAGGTGGTGTCCAGCAAGTTTCTGCACTGGTCTGGCCATCCTACAATGCTGCGCCGAAAGACGGCTTGGGGTGCCCCGGGGGGGGGGGAGGCGGCGCGAACGGGCCTCTCCCGCCTCCCCAGGTGGAGGCTCCTCAGCTGCAGTGGGGCGCCCCTTGGCGTTTCACTCGCTATCCAGCTGAGTTGCGCCCGCACTTGCGGCTACAGTGCCTCACCCGCCATCCAGCTGAGTTTCGCCCGCTCTTGTGGCACAGTGCCTCACCCGCCATCCAGCTGAGTTTCGCCCGCTCTTGCGGCACAGTGCCTCACCCTCCATCCAGCTGAGTTTCGCCCGCTCTTGCGGCACAGTGCCTCACCCACCATCCAGCTGAATTGCGCCCGCTCTTGCGGCACAGTGCCTCACCCGCCATCCAGCTGAGTTGCGCCCGCTCTTGCGGCTACAGCGTCTCGCCCACCATCCAGCTGAATTGCGCTTACTCTTGCGGTGCAGCGATAGGCGGCTGCAACAGGACTCTCAAAATGGCGGCCGGCTCTTTGGATTTGGGCCTGGTCCACTAAAATGGCCCTGGGACACCTTGGAACTCGGACGCTTGCCTGCTAGGGCATGGGCCCCATTCCCGAAAGCGTCCCCTCTTTTGACTGATGGTTCTTGTTGCCTATCTCTTCTGTTGTCATTTAACTGAACCTTTTTTGACTGCCGAAAGGGGTTCTGGTCCGACCGCTGGTTGGTGGAGACATTTTGACTATATCCTGGACCTGCCCGGCCTCGGCCAAAATGGCGCCGGTATAAATGGGACTCGTAACTCCTTGTTGTGTACTGGTTGTCCAGCCTTGATATCACGAGATACGTATGCAGTTTTGAAGCACATGGCGGGCGGGGACGAGTACTGATTGAACATTTGGATATCCCTATTGATATTAAGTTCTGATGTGTTATTGATTACTGTACTACTGAAAGTTCGAATTAACGTCACCCATGGTACTTGCCCGCAAATGTATATCTAGATAATTTTATTGTAACTGGCCCTGTCGTACTTTAATTATAAAATGTACGTCCACCGATTCCGCAACTGTTAGACACCTTAGTTCTTGCAACCTAATGGCCCGCCCGTTACGTTCTTCTACAGTGTAAATGTCCCCTCATCATATACGATTACAGTTTGCTCCGTGGCCGGCCCACGTGGTTATAGGCCCGTATTTGTATACTGACATTTTCACAATAAAGGTTTTTAAAACAAAACATGGTAGTAGTACCTAGATTGGTAAAGTTTTGAATAATAGCCACTGTTTTCGAATCAGTAAAAGGCAAGTGAAATAAAGCAGCCCGATTACATGACTGTTAAAAGGTATAATACGCAGGAAAGCAGTAAAGATAAATGGTCAAGGGCTGTTGTGTTTTCCACTCCTGCAACATAAAGTGATAGATAAGAATCCGATATTCATGCCTATCAGCGACTAAGACAGCAGGTCGAGCCTCTTTTGTTCAACGGCTCTCTCATGGGACGAAGAAACGCCCTTTTTCTCGAAATAGGAATATTTTATTTGCAGGACAGTTGTAAATTTCCCGGGAAAATACATTAGCCTGAAACATTGTTAGTGATAAACTGTAAATGCATCTGGGTCCTTTGCTTTACAAGTCAGAGTGAGAAAAAAAAGGTGGGGCTTTCATCATTTGGGAAAAAAAAAATTCTAAACCAATGAAAAGTGTTATTTTTAGGTCATATGACCAAGCCTTCCATAATTAGAAAAACTCAAGTAAAATGAACCAATGAAAAGTTTTATGAACAAGTCACATGACCTGTTATGCTTACGTTACGCGCTGCGCCCCGCGCCCTGGATCGCTTCCGGGAAGCTGCGCCTCGCGCACCGGAGCACTTCCGGGTGCGCTAACGCGGCGCGTCATATGACGCATTACGCGACAACGCAGGTCCAGAATATAGTCAAAATGTCTCCACCAACCAGCGGTCGGAACAGAACCCCTTTCAGCAGTCCAAAAAGTTCTGTTAAATGACAACAGAAGGGACAGGCAACAAGAACCTTCAGTCAAAGAGGGGAGGGCAAGTTCTTCTCTACCGGGTCACGTTGGGGCTCCACCGGAACTGATCGATTTGGTAGTCTACAGTGTTTGTGGATGTTTCAGATTGAAGCTGGCGTCAGCATGAGAGCACCCCGTGGCTACGTCGTGGCCATTCCGCGAGCAATCATGGCAGTCGCTCCCCACCGGAAGTCTGCGGGAGTCGGGGGTCCCAGTGACTGTTGTGGAATCTTCAAGGCTGAGGGGACTCTTTTGGGTATGGGGCCCATGCCCTAGCAGTCAAGCGTCCGAGTTCCACGGTTGCCCAGAGCCATCCTTGCAGGCCAGGCCCAAGTCTGTGGAGCCGACCGCCATTTTGTGAGCTCCGTAGCAGCCGCTTGTCGCTGTACCACAAGATTGGGTGCAATTCCGTTGGATGGCGGGTGAGACGTTGTAATAGCAAGAGCAGGCGCAATTCAGCTGGCCGAGCGAGGCACTGTGTCGCAAGAGCGGGCGCAAGTCAGCTGGTCGAGTGAAGCGCTGGGGTGTAGCTGAGAAACCTCCACCTGGGGAGGTGGGGGAGGCTCGTTCGCGCTGCCTCTCCCTTCTAGTGCACCCCACGCCGTCTCCTGGCGCAGGTATATGTGATGGTCGGACCAGGGCACCGCAGGACGTGTCTTCAGGTCAAACGGATTGTGGGAAGAGGTGTGGAGCAGGCGCAATTCAGCTGGCCGAGGGAGGCACTGTTCCGGAAGAGCGGGCGCAAGTCAGCTGGTTGCGTGAAGCGCTGGGGTGTAGCTGAGAAACCTCCACCTGGGGAGGTGGGGGAGGCTCGTTCGCGCCGCCTCTCCCTTCTAGTGCACCCCACGCCGTCGCCTGGCGCAGGAATATGTGATGGTCGGACTAGGGCACCGCAGGACGTGTCTTCAGGTCAAACGGATTGTGGGACAAGGTCCAGAATGGAAGAGTCACTAAAAGGCAAAATGTTCCGCCTGACCCCAGGAGCCGGCCGCCTATGTCGGGGGCGATCTTAGGCCACATCAGGGCAACAAGACTTGAGGACGGGGTAGGAGATATCCCGGGAATGGCGGCATGCATTTGGATCGATGTTGCAGCAGGCTGCCATGTAAATAGTTATTTAATAAAACGTTTACCCTGTTACTTTGCTGGTGTGTTGTATATATTTATAATATTTGCATAGGGTTTGTCGTTATTTTGGGCGGGGTGGGCGGCGGAGCCGAGCTGTCTTGCAGCCATCATGGTGTCGAGCTCAGTTCCTCTCACTAGTTTCGTATTTCTTATGAGGGGTTGTTCCTAATGTTTCTATTTTAGAGAGGTCAAAAAGAGATCCCATTAGTGGCCTACTGATTTTGCTTGATTCCTTTTGTTTTTTTAACGATTTTTCACTATCCGCAAAGACTAAACAGAGTATTGCGACTCTGTGCTTGTTTGTAAATAGAGAATGAACCAAAGAGAACCAATTCCAAAACAATAAATGCTAGGATAACAATCAATCAAATGGAGAGGGAAGCAGGCACTACGGATTACAACGGGGGCAAAGGCCTGCGTTACCTACCCTTCACTATCTGCAAAGAGAGAATACTCCTTAAAGAAAAGAGGAGGGGGGGGGGCAGCGTTCAAAGCACATCAGCGTGCATAAACACGAAAATGTTTTTACCTACCACGTACTTGACATTTTAAAGCTTTTGATATTTGCTATTAAAAAACCATTGAGATTCACTGAAAAAACCATTGGTTATAGACCATATATAGTTAGGAATTAGCATTTACAAAACCTTATTTTACTCACACAAAACCATTGAAATTTCATATATAGTTAGTTGCACTAACTATATATCGCGCACCCGCAATCCACTGCTGATCATGTCACATATTACATCATTCATGACATGATCAGTGACATCACTGATGACATCACTGATGACATCACTGATGACATCTCAAATGACATCACTGATGACATCTCAAATGACATCACTGATGACATCACTGATGACATCTCAAATGACATCACTGATGACATCACTGATGACATCTAATTTGACATTACTGATCACATCACTGATGACATCATTCATGTGATAATACGGTGAACCTCTTCAGACTCTAATATAATCTTAGATACACTCAAAGTAAACAGACACTCACAGACTGTCACTCATCCATGAAGTTACTCACACACCTAGTCAGTCATGCAAAGAATCAATCACACTTCCATTTCCTCAACTATACAGTTATACACTGTGGTAAATAAATATTACCCTTTCATAATTTCTATACTTAAAGGAAAGTTCATGCATTAAATGAGAGGCAGAGTCCGTGGTGTCCGATTCAAAGGGGCTTTATTTCAATAACCCGGGTTAGCGGGGAATCTGTTCCATCACCACTAAGGTTCAGGAAGGGTCTTCTGAACTTTATTCACAGAGTACAATATTTATACATTGAATCTCGTACATAGAGAAGGAGGAGCGCTCCAGGCAGAGCAAGAGAAAGATAAGAGACATGTGGGCGTACATTTGGGCGTACACTTGAGGAGTCATAAGTGAGTCATAGGTGGGTGGATACATGGAGGGGGTCTGCATGGCCAGCTGGAACCTTTGCCCTACTTGTGTGCGCAACTTGATAATGACGTGTGATTGACATGTAACTGGGGGGGACTGGGGGAAGCTAACTTTCATGCTAGAAGGGAAGTCTTCGGTGTCAGGACGACCTGCACATCTAGTAATATCTGATATCTTAAGTCTGGGGATGTTTTATCTGAAGTAAAAGGTCACTCAAGCAAAGGTTGCTCATCTGCAAGAGCCAGTGTGGGCATACATTTCTTGGTTCATTACATGGGGGCTATGGGCTTTCTATGGATGCGAGCTGTGCAAATCACTTAAACGGAGACAGGAAGACTGGGCTCTATCTCTGCAAACGGGCTCAGTTTACCTTTCTTCACTAAGCAGGAATGTGATTCTGTAGGGCAGGCAGATAACTGTGTGCAAAATACTGTCTTGGCACCCTCGTGCGGGGCCTCCTTGGCTGGCTGAAAGTATGCGAGAGGTCAGGGATGCGGAGCTGCAGCCCTCAGAGTGTCTGGAAGCATGAAAACCTTAATTTGGGTCCATGGCTCGGGGTGAGCCACAGAATGGGTTCATCTTGACTTTAAAAACGTGCACAATGCAATTACATTGGCAACATAGGCCTCAATGCAGAATTAACGTTTCTTTCATGGAGGGCCTGGTAACTGACATGTTAACGTTGGACGCAAATGCATAGGCGTCATCATTTCGGCCATAGAGGGAAAATGCATGGATGTCATGCACATACACTAAACGTTGGGGTAGCGCAGGGGACACATACTGGCCATATAAAATTTCATTTTCCTCATTCCCTCCTTGGCCCTCACGCACCCTTCAGGATATATCTATATTCATGAGACCGTATATCTGATCATACAGCATCATTTGCTCTTCTTTTCTCTTCTGGATATGTGGATGGGGTATACAGGCGGTGGCACACAAGCCGCAAATCGCCGGGCCACATTGTAAACAGAGACAGCAACCGAATACCATAAGCAGTATCATTCCTAGGAACGACAACATTTTCCATCCCCATGCTGATATTACACTCCAGAGCCAACTGGACCAAGTCCATGTGCCTGGGTCTTGATGTATCTCATGAGCAATCTTGTGGAGCCTTGTTGTTGCTGCGTGTCAGTTTACTGTTTTGGACGGGACCTATGAAGAAAAAGAATCCTTTGTTGAAATCTGTATATTGCTCCCAAGCTGTCTCAGTCTGATCAATCTCGGAGGAATCGCTCTCTCTCCGGTGTCTAACACGCTCTAGTCGTGAATCTCGATGATAATTGGATGGGGCTAGAAAAACTGGTGGCAGTAGGAACGATATATAACATGTTCCACCCCAGTCTAAGGGCAGATGTACATAGGCTGTCTGACCACAAATGAAATAGGTATGGCGAGATGCTTTGAAAGAAGACTTTCCTTTATCATCAAACTCGACTACAGTATTACATTCACTGTGTCCCATATGTACTGATCCCTTCTTTCTGACACACAAATCACCTTTTGCTGGTAGGACTGTAATAAACTGTGGACCTATATTTTGCTTGGGCTGAACATTCAAGATCATGAAGTTAAGGGAGGCATTTCCTTGCTTGTGCTCTTCATTTTCTAGATCGGTTCCCTTTCTTTGGGGAAGTCCTTCTTCATTTGGAAAACATGCCTCATTCATTACTTTATTCAGGTTTCCATATATCCAGTCACTCTGGGAAACTGTGGACTTTCTGTCTAGGGATGTCATTAAGGCAAACCATGCTCCGCACGAACCATTGTGGGAGAACGGAAAAGGGAAGAAGGGCAGAACTCCCTTCGTCTTTTGAAAAGGTGGAAGCTGGTCACATACCCAGCAATCTGTTACATTGCTGGTCTGATGAGAATGATGCAATCATTCGAATAAAAGTATTGTTGCGCAGGGCTAGTCAATATGATAGTTCATGGGGTGGTAGATCACTGAACGTGTGTTCTACAGTGTCATTAATAAAAGAGTGTATATGTGAAGAGATAGGGGGAAAAAAAACATGTAGAATTAAGCTGATACATATTATAGTGATGCACAAAAAGGACATAAAAATCAAAGTTACTATACATCGACTGCGTAAAGTCTTGGTAGAGTCTTGCAGTATTTATCTTTCTTATCTCTCTGTCTAGTACTATTCTGGTCTATGGTCTCATACATGTCAGGAACCTGTCTAACCAATTCACCTGAGAGGGACTTAAACAATTAAACGCTGTCTGACTTACTAGACCGTAACTTAGACCTGTACTCCTGTTGCAGAGTTTTTTTCTAGCTAAGGGGGGCTTAATGTCTGTGGGGTCATGGTCATTTTTATTGTCATTGTTCCTTAAGAAAGTTCAGAGTGTCCGTAGAATTTCTTGAAGTGTTGCGCGTGAAGCCATCCTTTTCGTCCTTCGATTTTGATGGCTGTCCTCGTGGTGTGTAGCACAAGCTTCGGCGTCCTCCAATGCGGCTCAAGGGGGCAAAGTTCCTTATAAAGACATAACTTCCAGGGACTATGGCATGCTCCTTCACTTGGGTGTTGTCTGGGAAGGCGGCGGCAACCTGTGAACGACAAGAGAGTAGTGCAGACATCAAGGAAGCCAGGTAATCTGTCAGCATATTACTGTCAACATTAGTTATTTTCTTTGGCATAGGCGTACCCCACATATTAGGTGGTCTTCCGAAAACTACTGGATTGAACTGGCAACAGATCATACAGGTACGTGCTTTCTGTTTCGCTGCTGCACGCAGGTGCTTGTTAAACCATATGTTCTGTAAACTGTCTAGCATTGCCTTTTCTCCTAAGTGTGCTGGACTATGTGCTGTGTTTATGATCACTTGTACCATGGAATCTGGGAGAAACCATGTAGCTTTGCCTTTTGTCATCCAACCCTGGTCAGTCTGGACCCCTCCTTGTTCAGTCCATTTCTTTATTTCGTCTGGAGTGGCATGTGTCTGTATGTCGAGTACATCTTGTGAAGGATCCCTAACTGTCATGCAATTTGTTAATGGTGGTACTTCTGTCTTTGTCGTGTCAGTTGGAATGTCTGTTTGAGTCTGGGCTGTTAGTTTAGCTGTTCGATCTGCCTGGTCGTTACCCTGGGAAATGGTGTCTGTGACTTTGGTATGTGCTTTGCATTTCATGATGGCTATGGCTGTAGGCAAGTGTATTGCATCTAACAGGGCCTGAATGAGTGGGCCATGTTGAATTTTGGCCCCATGAGAGGTCAAGAAACCTCTCTCCCTCCAGAGAACTCTGAAGTCATGGACTACGCCAAAAGCGTACTGTGAGTCTGTATAAATGTTCACTTTCAAGTTCTTGGCTCTTATGCAGGCTTGTGTCAGAGCGATGAGCTCTGCTGCTTGTGCTGACAGTGTGTCTATTCTGTGGGTCTCTATGACTTCAGTAGTAGTGGTCACGGCATATGCGGCCACTAACTCTCCTGTGCTTGTTCTCATGAATGAACCATCAACATAAAGTGTCAGGTCAGGATCTGGAAGTGCAACATCTGTCAGATCTTGTCTTGGTTTCGTCACTGTATTTATTACTTCCACACAGTCATGTGGTGCAGTATCTACTGTACTTGAGGGCAAAAGTGTAGCAGGGTTAAGAATGTTGCATTGTCTGATCTCTATGTGTGGATGAAATAACATCAGTCCATATCCTGTCAGTCTAGCTACAGTCAAGTGTTGTGTCTGTGTCCTGTTCAAGAGAACTTCCACTGCATGTGGTACCTGGACTGTCAGAGGGTGTCCTAACACTATGGAGTCACTCTGTCTTATGGCTAGAGCTGTTGCTGCAACTGATTTCAGGCACGCAGGCAGAGCCTGGGCCACTGGGTCTAGTGCACTAGAAAAATAAGCACAAGGCTTGTGTTTCCTGCTTGATCTTGTGTAAGGACAGATAATGCTGTGCCTTCGCGTTCAGTGACAAAAAGCATAAAGGGTTTGATGTAACTAGGAGTCGCTAAAACTGGCGCTTGACATAAGGCTCTTTTTAATTCTTCAAATGCCAAGGTGTGTTCTTGTGTCCAAGGGAGGACAGTCGAAGACACTGCCTCCTGTGTTGTCAATTGTATCAGTGGTTTGGCTAGATAAGCATACTGGGGAATCCTTTGCCTACAGTATGAAGTGAGGCCAAATGAAGGCCCGTACTTCCTTTTGTGTCTTGGGCCGTGGAAAGTTAGCAATTAACTGAATGCGTTCAGGTGTCAGCTGCCCACCCCTCTTGGACAGCAAGTGTACAAGGTAAACCACTTGCTGGGCATAGAATTGTAACTTTGAAGGGGACACTTTGTGCCCCTTGTCTGTCAGAAAGTGTAAAACTGTCAGTGATGCATGTTCGCAGTCTGTCTCTGATCGTGCTGTGATCAGGATACTGATCAGTACTGTATCAGTAGGCATGTTAATACTGTCCAGCTGTCTTTTTAATGCTTGACTGTAAATGCTAGGGCTCTCTGTAAAACCTTTAAATATTTAAAGCTACGTCCACTTAAACTGAATCAGAAGAGATACTGGCTGTCTGGATGAATTGGAACACTGAAAAAGGCATTTTTCAGGTCAGTTACTGTAAAGAATGATGCTTCAGAATCAATAGCAGTCAGTAATGAAGAAATGTCTGGGACCACTGGGTACTGTGGTACTACACATTTGTTCAATTACTAGTCTGTAAACTGGTGGTGCATTAGGGTCTGATCGTTTAAGAATAGGGATGACAGGTGAGTTACATACATTTGAGTCAGTCTCTACTACTACTCCTTGTGCAATGAGTTCGTCAACAATCTTTAATAAGGCTACTATGGCATCAGATGGCATCTTGTATTGTCTGATATGTGGTAGTACTACTCCTACTTTTGAGAGTGACACGGTGTGGTGTTATGTTCATGTGACCTACGTCAGTCGGACCTTGTGCCCATAGGTGCTGTGGTACATTCTGGAGTCTGGGGTCAAAATCTTTCAGGACATAATGTCCCTTAAAATCACGTAAGAACAGTCGTACTCCTTCCGGAGAACAACAAATAACTGCTCCTAGCTCTTTTAATGTCTTTATACCTAGCAAGTTTTCTGGACATGATTTAGTAAGTACCAAGTCTGTGGTACATGACAGTGGACCAACTCCAAGGGAAACTGGCTTTGACACTTCATTAACAATAGGCTTTCCTGAAAATCCCAAGGCAGTATTTTGTGAGCCTGAGAGAGGTGCCCCTGGAACCTCGTCATGGCTGATGGTAGTTCTGCTCGCCCCTGTGTCAATCAGAAACTTACTGTCCTGTCCTAGTACATGACCTCGTACATAGGGACCCCTTTGATCTACAGGATCCCCAATAAGGGACAAGCCATCTACCCTCTCTAGGCTGTTTCATGAGAAAGATTGGTATTCCGGGTAGTCTGACTGCGTGTACTGCCTCACTCCTCTTGAGAAGCAGCCCCCACCTCCAGAAAGATGTTCGCGCTCAGAGTCTTGAATCTGATCCAAGTAGGAGCCAAGCTACACTGTGATGTAAAATTGAATCACTGCCAACACTGAGCTCATTGTAGGAGCAAAGCTTCCTGCCAATTATTCTAGGTACATTACCGAGGGCAAGCATCCTTTATCTTCAAGCGAAGGAAGCCTGAGCCAGTTGGAGGAGTGTAGCCCTCCCTTCACATAAAGAAGTGTTCGCGGAAAAGAATTGGAAAATGGCCAAGGATAACAAGACAGGCACTGCTCGGTGCTCCAAGAGGGAAAGGCCCTCCCTTCACAAAAAATCTTTCGCTGGGAACCAGGCTAAATCCAAGGTCGAAAAACACATTCCTTGGAACTCTAAACATAACTGTTCCCACGTCAGAATCAGTATTCTCTAACTAACTAGAGCAAATTTAAAACGTGATAAAAAGCAAATTAATCTGTAACACAGTCACATGCTAGCATTTTAAAATAATTCTGTTACAAAGTTCTGCTACTTAAAAGCTCCACTTTCTAAGAAACACTTTTGTCTAACTAATGCAGCTAGAAACATGGGCATTTATTTAGCATGCAGATTAACACACAAAAAGGGGGCAATTTGCTTCTGCACACAAGGCTTATGCATTTTGCATTTGAAAAACGAATTATCATGGACTGTTGGGTTTAATATTTCTCTGCACACTGCATAACAAAGAAGTCAAAATTTAGTGGGCAAGCCTTTCTATTTTACCTATCAAAAGGGCCAGATTCATTAATTTTCAAATAGTCATTTTTCCTAACTGAGTGGGTTAACTTTCACAATGGTCTGCTACATATCAGAAACATTTGCATTTGAAAAAGGTTCAGTTTGCATTGAAAAAAAAATAATCATGTACTTTTTTTCTAGAACACACACATTTTCTTTTTTTTTTAAAAAAACACACGGTTGCATTTCACTAATTAAAAGCACATTCTATGATGGGTCTGTTTTATAAATTCTTCTCTACCATTAACGCACTAATTCTAAAACACTGGTCCGTGTGCCATCCATAGCAGAAAACTCTTATCACAATCCGACTGGTTGATTTATAACATTCCGACCTCCGGAAAAACACATTAAATCATGTGTTCCAAGGCAAACCCACACAAATTCGTGGGCGCATTTCAAATAGAAAGTTAAATGAACACTGCTGTATGATGTTACCAAGCTGACAAAGCACATAGGCAGAACCCAGCAACCAATGAAAGTAAAATCAAACCACCATTCATCTAAACACTCACTGACTTTTAGTGTCAGCTCACATAACCATGCATGTTTAACAGCATGTTAAAATAAATACTGCCGTCTCAATCCAAGATATTAACCCTTTGGCGGCTCAAACACAATCATTCCCCAATGACTGCAGTTACACGGGAAAGCCAAGAACTTATCACTCCACATTTTCAAATAACACGTACGCACATCTTCAAAACATTTTCTCCAAGCAGTTGAAAGAGATCCAGCTCTCTCCTGACTAACGCAACAATATCATGCTCTGTACCAGCCATATCCACATGGCGCTATTCACAAGCCATATTTACAAGAAAGTCAACAAGTCCAAAAATGACACGCTATTCACAAGGCATATTTACAAGGCGCAATGCACAAGGAACACAACAAGTCTAAATGAGAATATGCTCCTCACAAGCCATATTTACAAGGAGCTATGTACAAGAAACTCCACAAATCATATTACACTGAATACTTTCCCATTGCATAGCAGAAGCAAATGCAGCAAGCCATTTAATGAGCAATTTAAAAACCTTTTCACACACAAGTACAATTTCCTCAACACCAAGATGTAATTGGCTCCCTTTCAGACAGTTACCCTTCAAGCCTTACAGTTCAAACACCAAGATGAAAAGCATTTCTTCCACCCTGCATAAGTCAAATGCCATGATGTACTGCAATCTCCTCACACTGCAACTGTTCAAGCCCATAGGTCTAAATACAATATGGCATCTAGCCCATGTTCATTATATATGTAATGACCAGGTGTGTCTCTAGGCGGGATGTTAACTGACTCTTCTAGTATTCCTTTCCTGGTCCCTATCTGACGTAACTTTGAAAACAGTGGCATGATGAAACCAACATAATGAAAACACAATAAACACTAGAACAGACTGACTGAAACAATCATTCACACTACAACACGCTAAAACACTTAGGGCCCGATGTAGGTAGGGCTTTACCGATCGGTATCGGCCGAAAATACCAATTTTTGGCCCATACCGATCGGTAAACAGCCATCGAGATGTAGGGAACCAAAAACAGAACGAATCGGATAGAAAACCGAATCGGAATGAGTACCGAATGGGAAAGAATCCGATACGTACATACCGAAAATCGGATATGTAACGAATCGGAAAAACACCGAATCGGTTACAAAGACCGAATCGTCCATGTACCGAATCGTTAGTGACACCGAATCGGAAAATCACCGATTCGGTCCTACTACCGATTCGTTAGTGACACCGAATCGGAAATTCACCGATTCGGTCCTACTACCGATTCGTTAGTGACACCGAATTGGAAATTTTCCGATTCGGTCCATGTACCGAATCGGAAAAAAAAACGATTCGGACATGAGCCGAATCGGAAAACATGCCGATTCGTATGATTCTCCGATCGGGAAATTCCCCGATTCCGACAGTTGGGGAGATGTAGGGAGGCACAGAAACACCGAAATCGGCTCAAAATCGGTAGAATTCACTCGGTATTTACCATGGATTGCAATCAGGTGGTAACCAACTCCAACCCATATAAACAGTCCCAAAATGCATTGCAACTTGCAGGATGGCAGCTTTCTATGTCATTGCGAGGCGGCTACGGCTACAGCAGGAAGGACAGAGGCAATGGCTAAGAAATGAACAGGTCTACAGACAGAGGATAACCCTGTTCATGCTCACTGAGGCTGAGATCCTACAGAGATACAGGCTGGACTCTGACACCATACTTGAGCTCATCAGGGACCTTAAGCCATACTTGGACCACCACACCCCAAGGGCACACGCCATCCCTGCGCACGTCCAGGTGCTATGCAGCCTACACCTGGTAGCGTCTGGCAGCTATCAAAGTGGAGTAGCAGCAGCAGGAGGGGTGAGCCAGAGCAGCCTGTCAAGGTTCTTCCACATATTCCTTGACGCCATGATAGACAGGATGGACCAATACATCTCATTCCCTGCAACCCACGCAGAACTGCTACAAACCAAAGCTGACTTCTACCAGATGGCGCAATTTCCCCAAATCATCGATTGCATAGATGGCACGCATATTCCGATTTGCCCACCAGCGGACACCGAATACATATACCGCAATCGGAAATCTACACACACCATCAACGTGCAGGTGATCTGCAATGCCAAGTGCACCATCACAGACCTGGTAGCAAAATTTCCAGGAAGTACCCATGACTCCTATATATTCCAACAGAGCGGCATATATGCACGGCTGATGGCTGGCGAATTTGGAGAAGGATACCTCCTAGGTGAGACACATCATCAGACCCCCATAACACATAGTAGGTAGGTGTAATACATGTATGCATGTGTCTAATGTGACCCCTTTCTCTTCCAGGCGACAGTGCATATGCCCTCCGCTCATTCATACTCACCCCCTACCTCAACCCCTCCACACCCAGCCAAAGGAGGTATAACCGGGCCCACATACGCACCAGGAATGTTGTTGAACGGACCTTTGGCATCTGGAAAAGTAGATTCAGATGCCTGCACAAGAGTGGAGGTGCAAGGCAGTATACCCCCATCACCTGCTGCAAGATCATAGCTGTATGTGCAATGTTACACAACCTTGCGGTCAAGAAGGGCACTGAGGTGGAGTTGTCTGACTACGAGGACTATGACGACGACGAAGCTGTGCCACTGACACAGCCAGCTGGGGTGTGTACGCCAAGTGATGGCAGATACAGACGTGATGAGATCACTGAGAACTATTTCTGACAGAGTACAGATGCAAAGACAGCTAAATGTTGCTTGCAAAAAATAAATTTTAATGGTGATGCACCACAGTTACAGCACTGATGTGCATCAAAAAATGGAGATTGTTAACTCAAATAAAGTCTAGTGTACTGGTTTGCTCATCCCCCCTTGCCAGGCTATTTTTTGGCGCGCTTTCCAGACCCACTGGGGTGTCCCTCGGCCACCTCCGAATGGCCAGCAGCATCAGCGGATCGCCTGGTGCTCCTCCGTGGCTCTGATGAAGCGCTGGCAGGGCTGCTGCGGCTGCTGCTGTCTCCAGCATCACCCAGGTCCAGGGCAGGATTGGAGGCGGCGTTTGATATTAACATGGCCTCCATGGCCGTGGTGATCCTGGCCATCCCCCTAGTCAGCTCAGCCGTATGCTGACTGAGCACAGACTCTTGATTGGAGCTGCGATGGCACAGCTGTGTGGTCGCCGCTGCAAGGCGGGCCATGGCCCGGTTGAGCACCCGGGCATCCCTCCTGCGCGCAACCTCATGCTCCTCCTGTCGGGCAGATGAGTGGGTGATGGCAGTGGTCAGCCTGCCTAACCCTGCTGCCACCTCCTTGTTGCTGTCCACAACAGCCTGGAAACCCTTCACCAACTCCCCCATCTGCATGTTGTGCTGCAGGAGCTGGCGTTGGCAGGCCATGGTGGATCTGGCCTGTTGGCGCTGGATTTTGACCATCTGTCCCTCCAGGCCCAGGAACACACTGCCCTCCCGTGCTGGTGCAGCAGTGGTGGTGGTGGTGGCACGGCGTCGGGCACTGCTGCTTCCGGCCTGCTGAGTGGGCTGGGGTGCCACTGGTGGGGGTGTGGTGCTGGCCGGTCCCTGAGCCCCTGCTCCCAGGACTGGTTGGACAGGTGGCAAGGCCACGATTGTGGCAGGAGCTGCTGTAGGCGGAATGGTCTGCCTTGTAGGGGAGTTTTCTGGTGAGAATAGCATGGGTGTGCTGGACAGTACTGGGGAGTGCACAGCTTGGAAATCAATCACCAGGTCTCCCTCCATTCCTGGCCCTGGGGTGTCTCCTTCCTCATCCTCCTCCTCCTCCTGGCCAGCCGGGCAGGTGCTCGGCCCTGCGACTGCAGTGGTGTACGTTGCTGCTCCCTCTGCTGTCACGGTTGTGCCGCCTGATGGTGCCCCTAGGTACAAAGAAGCATTTGTAAACTGAGTGCTGATGTATTACAGTCAGTACAATTATGGCATTCCACATGTCCTTGCATCTCCTTACACCGTGTCACACTGTTTCCTGTCTTGTGATTCTGCACTGACATACTTGGCTGACTTCTGCTGACTACATGTACCATGATGCTTGTCTCTTGTATGTTGGTGACAGTACTGTGCTGGTGTTTGCCTATGCATTGTGTCTAATGGGGAGGTGTCTGGTAGGGTGTGTCATGATGCGCATGCTTCTTACCTGTAGCTGTGGCTCTCGCAGAGCTGTCCAGGGTCCCGATTCCTACAATGCTCTCCCTCTCGATGGTGCTGGAGACAATTTCCTCCAGCTCGGTGAGGGGTGGCGCCGGGTTCTGGCCTCCTCCGGTGTGTCCAGCCTGCCTTTGAATTTCTGCAAGCTTCCTCTTCGTGAGGCTGCGGAGGTCGTAAAACCTTTTCTTCAGTTCCTCAATGGACCTGGGGGTGACACCAGCAGCATTGACCTTCTGGGCGATGTCGGCCCACATTCTCCTCTTGGTGCTGTCTGGCACGTTGAGGGACAGCCTGCCAAACAGCTGGCGGTGCACCCTCACCACCTCCTCAACCAGCACCTGAAGTTCGGTGGTGGTGAACTTGGGCTTCCTCTTTTGGGAGGACTTCTGGCTTCCTGCCTGATCTGCCATTTTCTCGAGTTCAGTCTGCAACCTCCTTCTCCCACTGCTGCTAACTGTGTGTGTTGGGCTCAGGCAGGCTTTCCAGATACTTCTAGAAACTTCTTAATTGGCTGCACCTGCCAGGGTTGCCACTCCCTGTTTGGGTGGGGGAGGGGGAGCCACCTCATTGGCTGAATCGCCTATTGCCGAATCGGCTTTTACAGAATCGGTAATATCCGAATCGGTAAAATCCGATTCAGTATTATCCGATTCGGTAAAAGCCGATTCGGTTCATTCAATGCATTCCTATGGGCTTTTTCGCCATGGGTCCATGATTGCCGAATCGGATTTTACCGATTCGGCTTTTGCCGATTCGGTATTCGCCGAATCGGGAATATCCGATTCGGTGGTAGCCGATTCGGTGAATTCCGATTCGTTGTTGGCCGATTCGGTAATATCCGATTCGGCCCGAGCAGAATCGGAACGTACCGAATCACTTTACCGATGCCGGCCGAATCGGTATTCATTCGGGATTTTTTTCCTACATCTCGTTTTCCGATTTCAGAACACCGATTCGGCCCGCCTCGGTATTTTGAAATCGGAAAATCGCGTTTACCTACATCGGGCCCTAAAACACTAAAACAGATACATTTTAACTGATACATAGACTTGAAAAACATGTACTTGAAAACAGTTAACTTTATGCACTGAAATACAGTACAACCATACCGGTCTCAGAAAGAGACACGTCTTTACCGTGCCCATCGAAATGGACCCGTCTTCACCGTGACCACAAAAGTGGACCCGTCTTGAACTTGAACTTGAACCCTATGCATTCCCCATAGTGGTACTCACCGGGAAGCAGAACTTGAAGGCCTCGGAAACTTGATAATGCGCATGCGCCGGGGAACAGGTGGACCTCTGGAGACCTCGGACCTTGCTCTCTCACGACTTGGGCTCTGGTTGGGATGATCCGTGATCCTCACCGTGGAGTTCTGGACTTTTTGGTTCCGTCCAGAGGTGTCAGGGAACAACACCCAAAGACCCCGGAGTTCCACCTGCCTTGGTGCACAAATAAACAGAAACACGGGCTTCTCGATGGTGGCGTCAAAGACCAAAGGTTTATTACTGCAGGGACACAGAAGTCACAGAAACTACGCATGGGCAGTATCTAGGAGCCTGTTCGATTTGTACAAAGAGGGTTGCTCCTTATATACTAAATTTTAAGCTGGGGGCAAATTCTTTACATGCAATACATTCTCAAAACCTTTGTGTCCTAAACAATAAATATTTGGCGTAGCACAGGAATCGTCGACAATATTTGATGTCAAAACATTACGAACGAGGGGTTCCCACTTTTCCATCATAATCTCATGTCAACTTTTCATTCAAGACCCGGACCGCCTCATCGTAAATTTCGTTACCTCCCCCTAATAAAGGCCCAGAAGGAAAGGAGCAGAGCCAGGTGCAGAAGATAGAAAAGCAGGATAAGAGATGTTTGTGGGTTGTAAATGGGCAAGACTACCGGCTTCGGCCGCCTAATCATGATCAGGCCAACGACCACGAGAACCAGTATAGCAGGACTAGCCTCGGGCAGAGGAGGCAGCCTTTGTCGAGTCATGCAACTACAGCATGTTCTGTTTCAAGGTGCACGTGTCATTGAAGAGGTGAATTGCCGGCTAAGGCTACGTGTCCTTAATTGAAATGAAGTGATCAGAGGTTATTGCGTATGTGAGGGCAAGAAACACAAAATGGCTGCCATGATCTAAGATGGATGCCATGGGTAGATCAGGAATGTGTTTATAACAGGAGTACTCTTGCTCGTAGCATAGCGAAAACACCAGGATATGCTAAATGGATCATTTGCGGTTCGCTGATACCAATATTATGTATTTCCGACAATATTGAAAACACGGGTTCAAATCGTCACGGAACCTCAGACCTTCCTTTTGCCCTTACATAGGCAATTACTCAGTCTATGTCAGAGTCTAATTCTATGCTCATCAGGTCAATGACATGTTGTTGTATCATCATCCTTTCTCGTGCCTTTTCTCCAAACGCAGGTGGTTTCCTAAGACAAGTTGCAGCACAAAGACTACACAGAGCAGGACCACACTGGATAATCAGGCAGCATGAGAATAGGAATACTAAGATGACACCAATGACCATCAGAACCTTCCATCCCCACGCGGATATCAGAGTCCAAAACCACTCCATGAAGGACCAGTTTCCCTTGTCTACATGAATAGAGTCGGAAATCTTGTGTAGCTTCAAGATCGCCTCATAGACTGTTGGAGCATTATTAGGAATAAAGACACAGCAGCTCGATTGGATCATTCTGCATACCCCACCTCGGTCTGCAAGTATTACATCTAGAACCATACGGTTCTGCAACGTCATGAGTCTATCCGCCTGAAGCTCAGCTGTCAAATTGCTAAGGGCACCAGCAGTTTCGGTGATAGTAGATTCAACTACCTGTGTTAGCTGACGTATGTTTCTACTATTGGCCATAGGCCCCCAGAACGGAAGGAAGCCTTTGAAGAAGTCTCCAGCTTCCTGACCAGCAGTATCTTCCTTGCTGAAGACACCTCTTGCTACTCTGGTCTTGTGATAATCGGATGAAGCAGTGTATGTTGGAGGCAACAGTCGAGCAATATAACATGAACCTGAAAAGTCGGCAGGCAACCATGTATACGCTCTGTCTAGACAGATGAAGTAAGTACCCCTAGCAGTAAGAAAGGCAGGGGAAGAGTTAGCCGGAAACACGTAAGTCTCTACGCATTCGCTCCTCCCTAGCTGAGCTCTCGGATTTCTCCCATTACCTTGCAAACAGACTTGACCTCGGTGAGGTACGACCCAGATTGGAGTTGAGCTTTTACGCTTGCTTTCTCGCAAGCTAAGGCGATACTCTGAAGAATTCCAACTTAAATATACTCGCAATTCGTCTCTAGGATAAGATAGAGTATTATTGACGTCCTTTATCATGTCAATAATTCCCTGGACTAAAGCTTTGTTGGCAGAGTTATATCTAGTGGAACGTGGTGGACGCGGAGGATAGGTTTCAAGGGCGTAAGCAAAGATGGTTTGAAAGGCCTGAAATGATCCATTGTAGCTGAAAGGCAAAACCAGATAGGGAATACCTTTATCCATAGTGTGGGGTATCAAGCCACACACCCAGCAGTCTGTAGTGTTAACTACCAGTTGGTGTTGGTGTAAGAGCTGTACAAAAGTGTTATTGATAAATTCTGAGCGTCGAGCTTGCTCATGTTCAGGAAACGAGTGAAAAGTGTGCATAGAAGAAACAGTAGAACTAGCAGGATCAAGAGGAGGTACTGTGGTTACTGGCACAAAGATCAAATTTATACCAAAGACGATTCCACCCACCAACGTTATCAAAACAATCAGAAATGTAATAGCACATTGTATTAGGAAACATTTACTATGAAGAATTCTGTAAAGTCTGTTTCTGCGAACATAAATCACATTTTCTCGTTGCAGCGCAGGAAGCTCCATCTTCTACAATCCGCTCGCGACCACTGATGATGTGTACGTAGATGAAAATGCCTCTATCAGCCCTGGGAGTTCCCAGAACCAACAGAAAGATCGACCTTGTGTCAGACCCCCGCAAATTCAACTAGGCACACAGCCACGACCCTACGGCTACCCAGACGGCAAGGCAATTTTAAAAACAATAAAACAATAGCAAACTTCCTGGCTGAAGGCAAAAGTTCAAAATTTCAAAATATCACAATAGGCAGTTGCCTGCTTTATTTGTCCATTTTACGAGGTCGTAAATTGTATCTTTGCTTTGCAGGTACTGTTTGATCAGCAAATAGCATATCACGAGTAGTTGTTGCAGTATTCAAGTTCGCAGGTGACAGAGTTTTTTCTGATGCAGAGGACAAATGTTCAGAGTTCAGAGGAGTCTTTTCAGGAGGAGAGTCAGAGTTCGTAGTGTCGGTAATCAATTCGGCATCGCTGAAAGGGATGAACTTTGGCGTTTGTTCAAATTCGGAGGCACCAATTCCCTTCTTCACCCAGTCGTCGTAAGGAAGTGGCAAAGGCACACGTTTGACATGAGATCCATGAATCCAGTGCTTGCGACCAGCTACACGAACTGCGGTTCTTGTCACAAGCAGGACTTGGAACGGGCCAACAAACTTCGGTTGAAGGTTCTTTGTCCTCGCAAAGTTTCTGACCACAACGTGGTCGCCGGGTTTCAGCTGATGCCCTGGACTCTCCGGAGGCTTTGGCAATGCATCGAAAACCTGTTGGTGAATAAGACTCAATTTAGCAGTCAAGTCGTAAAGGTAATCGATCAACATAGGATATTCTAGAGAACAAAACTCCTTTGGTCTAGGCACACCCCACACATTTGCCGGGCGGCCAAAGACAATCTCATAGGGACTAAGCCCTACTCTAGAATGTACAGTTGCTCTCGTTGATAACAAAGCCAAGGGTAGTGCGTCTGGCCAGGACAAACCCGTGGATGCCTGTATTTTAGCTAGTTTTAATTTGAGTGTGCCATTGTAACCCTCAACTAAACCAGCAGACTGGGGATGATTTGCACTGTGAAACTTCTGTTTGATGCCCAGACCGGTACATACACTCTGCATGACTTTCCCTATGAACTCACGTCCGTTATCTGACCATACAATCCGTGGCATTCCAAACCTAGGGAAATATTCTTTGAGAAGAATTTTGGCAGTTGATAGGGCAGTGTTGTCCTTTAGTGGATATGCTTCGATCCATCTGGAAAAAGCACAGACTACCACCAGGACGTACTTCAAATTATTACACCGATCCATGTGAATGAAGTCTAACTGAATCACTTCAAAGGGACAGGAAGGAGGAGCGAAGTGACCAGCAGGAGTTGGAGTTCCCTTGCCAGGATTATGCATCAGGCATACCATGCAATTTTTCACCACTCTCTCTGCACATTTACTGATCCCATCATTCTTCCAGACTGGAGCCAACATCTTACAGATTCCTTTAGAACTTATATGCGCTACTCCATGCGCCATTGTCACCACTGCAAGCACATACGCATCAGGCAACATCCAACGCTGCTGTTCTGTCAAATCAATCCAACACCCGCTCGAATCCAACTTGCCCATACTTTCTCTCCATACACGTTTTTCCTCCTCAGTTGCCTCTTTCTGAATCTCTTTCACACTTTCCATTGTATCCTCACACATTCCAGACTCAGAAATCCATCTCGCAGACGTAGCAACATACATTCTACTCATCATGTCTCTAGCTGTCTGTTTAGCAGTTTCATCAGCAAAAGCATTTCCACGACCAACATCATCCGTGATTGCTTTATGAGCACTGCACTTTATAATCGCAACTTCAGTCGGCAAGGTTAGAGATTCCAACAGGTCGTTAACTAGCTGACCATGTTGAATCTTAGTCCCATGGGACGTAATGAAACCTCTTTCTTTCCACAACCGGCCAAAACTATGGGCCACGCCAAACGCGTACTGACTATCTGTGAACACATTCACTCTCTTTCCCTTAGCTAAAACACACGCTCTTGTTAGAGCTATTAATTCTGCAGCTTGGGCAGAATTCTGACTCACTCTTGCAGTCTCCACAATCGTTCTCAAAGTCGTTACTGCATAAGCAGCAGTCACATCACCATTCTCCAATTTAAAACATGACCCATCCACATACAACGTGCCATCTGGATCTAACAATGGGGTGTCCTTTAAATCAATTCGGCCTTTTGTCTCTTCCTCCGTTCTAAAACAACAATCATGAGGCTCGGAATCACTCGACTCTTGATTAGCCGGCAACAACGTTGCTGGATTCAATACATTACATCTTTTGATCTGAATATGACTCGCTAATAATGTCAGCTCGTAACCAGATAATCTCGCACTGGTAAGGTGTTGTGTCTTGGTTCGGTTCATAAGTGTATCAACAGCATGAGGAACCATAACCACCAGCATGTTGTTCATCACCAAACCAGCAGATTGTCGAATGGAAGCCGCAGCTGCCGCTGTGGCCCTCAAACAACTAGGTAACGCTCTAGCTACCGGATCCAACGTTGATGAAAAATACGCACAAGGGCGTTGTTTATCACCAAATTTCTGTGTCAGAACACTCAACGCGCAACCTTCTCTTTCGTGAACATAGAGCGTGAATGGCTTGCTGTAATCAGGTGTACCCAATACAGGAGCTGAACATAATGCTTTTCGTAACTCAGAAAAACTCTCCTGACATTCATCAGACCATGGCACCGGACTCGGAACATTTTTCCCAGTCAAAGCTACCAATGGTTTCGCTAAAAGAGAAAAATTTGGGATCCATTGCCTACAGTAAGAGGTAATACCTAGAAAGGCACGTACTTCCCTCTGTGTGCGGGGAACACTCATTTGCGTAATTGCTTTTATTCTCTCTGGGGTCAACTTCCTTCCCTCCTTTGACAAGAGATGACCTAGGTAGGTCACTTCTTGGCAGCAGTATTGCATTTTCGAAGGTGACACCTTGTGATTCAAATTGGACAAATGATGCAATAACGAAATCGTAGCTGCTTTGCAAGTTTCTTTGTCATCAGCAGTTACTAGAAGATCGTCTACATATTGCACTAGTGCAGAGCCTGGAGGAAGGACAAAGGAATCTAACTGACTTTTTAGTGCTTGACTGTAAATAGATGGACTCTCACAATAGCCTTGTGGAGCGCGTTTGAACCTGAAGCTTCGACCTCCTAGACAGAAGCCGAAAATATCTCTGCTTTCTCGGCTATCGGAATGCTGAAAAAGGCATTCTTCAAGTCGATGACTGAAAACCATGTGGCTGTAGCAGGAATCAATGTTAACAAGGCAGTAATGTCTGGAACCACAGGAAACTGCGGGACCACAATCTTGTTGACCTCCCTAAGATCAATGACAAACCTATATACTGGAGGTTTCGTAGGATCAGTTCGTTTCAAAATCGGTAATACGGGACTGTTACAGACATTTCCTCTAGTTTCTTCAACCACACCTTTCTTAATTAAATCTTGAACAATCATTAAAAGTGCACGTTCACCTTCACTAGAAATTTTATATTGAGGAATTCGTGGAAATTTTACATTTGCTTTCAAAGTGATTACATACGGTGGTATTTCCAAAAGGCCTACATCATTAGGACCAGTCGCCCAAAGAGTATCAGGGAGTGAACGCAGCTCTGGCGGGAGTGCATCCATAGACAAGTACATCGGAGAGGTGATTCTTTTGCCCAATGTAAGCTGTACTCCTTCCGGAGAACAGTACAATGTCGCATATAGGCGTTTTAACAAGTCTAAACCAAGCAGATTTTCATTACAACCCGTCGTCAAAATTAAGGGTGCTTTCAATTGACACAGTCCAACAGAAATAGACAAAGGACCAGATATGGGGTTGTAAACAGGGGCGCCTGAAAAACCTACAGAAACATTTGTTGAGCCGGACAAAGGTGCGCCAGGGAGTTTCGCATGAATGATAGAACTTTTTGCGGCACCAGTATCCAACAGAAACGGTTCGACTACACCTGATGTTGCTACTGCGACATAAGGCCCACTCTGATCCACTGGAACTGATACTACTCCCTCTCTCTGTCCATGGCTGTCCTAATACCCATTTTGTTGAAATCCCTCATCTACTTCACAATAGTCTTCAACAAGATATTGTTGAGATCTATTTTGTTGGGAAGACTGTCCATTTCGTTGATCAAAGTGATTGGAAGGACGATCATTCGTCTGTGGAGGCATAGCACCTCGCCCTTTACCTCTAGAATTTTGCACAAAACCACCACGACCTCTCTGAGCTGCTGCCGCATTATTTTGCGCTAAAACTGGACACTCATTTTTGTAGTGACCCTCCTTCTTACAGTACGCACACTGATTCCACTGATATTGAGGCCTAGTTGAGTTATAATCTGTTCTTTGATATGAACCTTGCTGCGTATTAGTCTGATTCGTGCGAGGCGGATACGCCTGCTGCAAAAGAACTTTAGTCTTTAAGTCTTTCGTTTTCTTATCTGATTTCTCTTTTTCCTCTTTATCCCTATTTTCATAATACTGTGCAGTTGCAAGTATTTGCGCAGTTGTAGAGACAGCCCACGCACTCTCTGAATCCTTTAATTTATTGCATAACTCAGGTAACAAATTATGTACGAATTTATCGACAAACAATCTCTGTCCTCCTTCTGTACTCATATCCTGACCACTATGATCTACAAAAGTCTCTTCGAACCTCGTGAAGAAGTCGGAGACACTTTCGTCTTTCTTCTGCTTGCATGCGGACAACTTGTCCCAGTTAACGCGCAATGCAGGCATCAGAGTCTTCATCAAGTCGATTATTCTACCTGGAAGATCAGCAATTAGAGGTTCAGGTTTGGCACCACCTATTTGCTGACCATCTGCGGCAATAATAGCTGCCCAATCACCACCTAGGGCAACTGGATGATTCTCTTTACGAATTTTAGCCCAAATTGGTTGCGGAACTACATTGCCAAATAACATGTCAATGTCCGCTAGGTTCATTATACAAGCCTCAACTGTTTGTGTTAGTTCCTTATAATATCCGGCAGGATTTTTACGCGGGTCCGGCAAAGCCTGTTTCACTGCTAGCACTTCGGCTCGCTTCCATGGAATGTGTATCCACACTCTCTGGAATTGGGCCGGAGCAGCTACAATACCATTCGGTGCGTCAGCTTCCACAGCTTCGCGCCAAATTGGAGGAACCTCCCTCATTGGATATTGGCGATTTAGCTTCATCTTACTTTTCTCTAAATCTCTTGGTGAACGAAGAGATGGATCATTTCTAAAACTTAAGATCAGTTCCATCGCTTCTTTTATATCTTGACCTACAATCATTCCTGCAGCAAACTCTTTCTGAACCTTAATTAAATCTTCTAAATTCGATTCGACATCATCTTCTTCTATTTCCTCACGTAAAAGCGAGCACATCTCATCAAAGACATACCGTTGCGTTGGCTCCTTCCATTGCATAAATGTATCTAGCACATCTCTCGTACTATATCTCCTACTCTTCGAAATCCATCTGAGAGCCGTGGAATCCAAGATTCCCCGTTCCTCAGTACTTGGATACTGACTGCGTCTCTGTACAGAGTCAGAAGTAGGAGTCTTAATTAAGGTTTTATAGAAAGGAGACAGAATATTAGAGACGGAATCAGTGATTCTTTGACGAACAGAGAGCGGAGTCAACATACTGGCAGATGCAGAGAACACAGTAGAAGTAGGAACAGATAGCGGGACAGTAGGAGTATCGAGGACAATAGTTTGTGGAACAGTAGGTGTAAGCGAGACAGATATAGGTAGAGAAGTCGGCAACCCGGGAAAAGGAGGTGCCGTAAGAACATTCACATTAACCACAGGAGGTACAGGAACTTGATTCTGAGGGGCAGGAGCAGGAATACCAGGTTGTCCAGCAACCGGCAACTGAACATTCGGTACAGGTGGAACCACAATACCCTGTGCATACGGTGGGGGTGACTGTAACAAATAAGACAACAGAGGATCGTTCTCGGGATCCTCCAGTATCTTAGCTGTACTTGATGGTAAGGCAGGATAGCACTTGTCGATCTTCAAATTATGCTCTCTAATGGCCACCTCTACTGCCTTCTCAGATTCGTTGACTTGCAGCTGCTTAACAGCCTGCTCTAGAGTCAACTCTTCTTGCTCTTTTTGTTCCTTCTTCAATCTCTTAATCTCTCTCTGTTTGGATTCTTTTCGCCAGTAACGGAAAGAATCAAACATTGCCGGCCGGGCTTTTTTCCTAAACAATTTCGCTTCCAAATTATCAAGGATTTCGGGTTCAAAACTACCATGTAGTGGCCAACTTAGGACACCATCTTTCTCAGTGTATCGGACCCACACCTCATTATAAGATATAGGACCCACACCATGTTTACAGTACAAGTCATATAAGGGAGTCCCAATCGGAGGAACCAGACATGAGTCCTCCAATCGTGAACCACTGTTGCAACCAAAGCACGACAACATACAATTTCTCCGACTTACCATTTTGCAATCCGGAACACAGAACAAACAAAACACAGAACAGATATGTGCACCTGAACCAAGAACTTAGGCCTACCAAAAATGAACTGATGTATCGATACCCAAACTAAACCAAAATAGATTATCTTAACCAGAATAACCAGTGATAATCTCACGAAACCAAACCAAACCAAGAACCAAAAAGGATTTTAACAACCCTCACGAAGTAACCAACTAGCAACCACTAAATACTTAACTGAGGCACTGAAGACGTCACCAAGGAGAAACCCTTCACGTTTCGCCGTACTAAAGACTGCACCTCGGGTCCAAGACAGGGCGACGGTCAAGGCAACAGCCCACTGCAGCCGTCCGAACGGGAACCCTCGTGGAAGAGATCTTCAGGCCACTTTTGCGATATGCCGGGATCGATGAAGTGGGGCGCCTCCCTCAGGAATCTACACACGAAGCTTCTCGAACTCTTCAGGCTTTTGGACCGGTACCGAATGACGTCGCCCCACGTTGGGCGCCAATTGGAGTTCTGGACTTTTTGGTTCCGTCCAGAGGTGTCAGGGAACAACACCCAAAGACCCCGGAGTTCCACCTGCCTTGGTGCACAAATAAACAGAAACACGGGCTTCTCGATGGTGGCGTCAAAGACCAAAGGTTTATTACTGCAGGGACACAGAAGTCACAGAAACTACGCATGGGCAGTATCTAGGAGCCTGTTCGATTTGTACAAAGAGGGTTGCTCCTTATATACTAAATTTTAAGCTGGGGGCAAATTCTTTACATGCAATACATTCTCAAAACCTTTGTGTCCTAAACAATAAATATTTGGCGTAGCACAGGAATCGTCGACAATATTTGATGTCAAAACATTACGAACGAGGGGTTCCCACTTTTCCATCATAATCTCATGTCAACTTTTCATTCAAGACCCGGACCGCCTCATCGTAAATTTCGTTACCTCCCCCTAATAAAGGCCCAGAAGGAAAGGAGCAGAGCCAGGTGCAGAAGATAGAAAAGCAGGATAAGAGATGTTTGTGGGTTGTAAATGGGCAAGACTACCGGCTTCGGCCGCCTAATCATGATCAGGCCAACGACCACGAGAACCAGTATAGCAGGACTAGCCTCGGGCAGAGGAGGCAGCCTTTGTCGAGTCATGCAACTACAGCATTTTCTGTTTCAAGGTGCACGTGTCATTGAAGAGGTGAATCGCCGGCTAAGGCTACGTGTCCTTAATTGAAATGAAGTGATCAGAGGTTATTGCGTATGTGAGGGCAAGAAACACAAAATGGCTGCCATGATCTAAGATGGATGCCATGGGTAGATCAGGAATGTGTTTATAACAGGAGTACTCTTGCTCGTAGCATAGCGAAAACACCAGGATATGCTAAATGGATCATTTGCGGTTCGCTGATACCAATATTATGTATTTCCGACAATATTGAAAACACGGGTTCAAATCGTCACGGAACCTCAACCGCCTCGTGTGGATGCCTGGTCGCAGTCCGTCCTCCTCGTGGGCCTGAGGGAGTAAGCGGGAAACCCCCGCTGCGTGCACTCTGAAGTCCGTCACGGCTGTAAAAGGGGGGCGAAGGCTGGACCTACATCACCAGCGCGTGGGGAAAGGGACTAGTCCTGTTCGGGCGCCAGATTAATGTGGTAAATAAATATTGCCCTTTCATAATTTCTATACTTAAAGGAAAGTTCATGCATTAAATGAGAGGCAGAGTCCGTGGTGTCCGATTCAAAGGGGCTTTATTTCAATAACCCGGGTTAGCGGAGAATCTGTTCCATCACCACTAAGGTTCAGGAAGGGTCTTCTGAACTTTATTCACAGAGTACAATATTTATACATTGAATCTCGTACATAGAGAAGGAGGAGCGCTCCAGGCAGAGCAAGAGAAAGATAAGAGACATGTGGGCGTACATTTGGGCGTACACTTGAGGAGTCATAAGTGAGTCATAGGTGGGTGGATACATGGAGGGGGTCTGCATGGCCAGCTGGAACCTTTGCCCTACTTGTGTGCGCAACTTGATAATGACGTGTGATTGACGTGTAACTGGGGGGGACTGGGGGAAGCTAACTTTCATGCTAGAAGGGAAGTCTTCGGTGTCAGGACGACCTGCACATCTAGTAATATCTGATATCTTAAGTCCGGGATGTTTTATCTGAAGTAAAAGGTCACTCAAGCAAAGGTTGCTCATCTGCAAGAGCCAGTGTGGGCATACATTTCTTGGTTCATTACATGGGGGCTATGGGCTTTCTATGGATGCGAGCTGTGCAAATCACTTAAACGGAGACAGGAAGACTGGGCTCTATCTCTGCAAACGGGCTCTGTTTACCTTTCTTCACTAAGCAGGAATGTGATTCTGTAGGGCAGGCAGATAACTGTGTGCAAAATACTGTCTTGGCACCCTCGTGTGGGGCCTCCTTGGCTGGCTGAAAGTATGCGAGAGGTCAGGGATGCGGAGCTGCAGCCCTCAGAGTGTCTGGAAGCATGAAAACCTTAATTCGGGTCCATGGCTCGGGGTGAGCCACAGAATGGGTTCATCTTGACTTTAAAAACGTGCACAATGCAATTACATTGGCAACATAGGCCTCAATGCAGAATTAACGTTTCTTTCATGGAGGGCCTGGTAACTGACATGTTAACGTTGGACGCAAATGCATAGGCGTCATCATTTCGGCCATAGAGGGAAAATGCATGGATGTCATGCACATACACTAAACGTTGGGGTAGCGCAGGGGACACATACTGATAATATATAAAATTTCATTTTCCTCAACACACCTTACTTATTCAAACATATACTAACACATATTTACTCTGTTATACAATCCCTGATACAAGTTCACAATGATCCATACAGCCACTCACACATTCACTGGCTCTTATGCACAGTTATTTATATATGTCAACTCTCACATGTACTGTGTTTTACATATGTACTTACTTTGACATGTAGCACTGAGATATCCATTCACTCACTAATACACTAATGCACACAGTCAACCGCCCATACAGCTGTTTCCACATGCACTTTTGAACCCATACATCTAGTGAATCAACTGCTCACACATCTATGCACATAGTCACACACCTCACAGCCACCCACACACACACTCACTCTCCCATACAAATACTTGGGCAACCAATCAATAACCCATATACTTAATCATAAAGCTACTGATCAACACATGCAGCAGTTTACAGAACAACAGATATAATGATGCACAAATTAAGACAGTTTAGTCACTAACCCATGCACTCAGTGAGACACATTTAATCACTCACTCATACAGTCAGTCATGCACCTACTAAATCCTTCATCCAGACACTTATACATCCACTCATTCTTCAATATGTAAGACATATTTTGACTTTTCAGAAACATACAGTCACTGGATGTTGTCATCAGTGATGTCATTTGAGATGTCATCAGTGATGTCATCAGTGATGTCATTTGAGATGTCATCAGTGATGTCATCAGTGATGTCATCAGTGATGTCACTGATCATGTCATGAAATATGTAATATGTGACATGATCAGCAGTGGATTGCGGGTGCGCGATATATAGTTAGTGCAACTAACTATATATGAAATTTCAATGGTTTTGTGTGAGTAAAATAAGGTTTTGTAAATGCTAATTCCTAACTATATATGGTCTATAACCCATGGTTTTTTCAGTGAATATATATATATATATATATATATATATATATATATATATATATATATATATATATATATATATATATATATATATATATATATATATATATCGAACAGCAACTCCAGCTACTTCCACCACAGAGCGGCTGCGAAGACAGAGAAACGGACCACTTCTATAGGCAAGATGATTTATTTAACCTTTTCCATCCAGTACAGCATAGGCAGATGATTTATTGAGCAGCATTCACTCGTGAGTTTAGATATGTTAAGGGAAATTACTGGGAGAAGTTTTACATTCCGGGTGCACCCATTCCATAGTAAGATAGAAAGACTACCTTCTACTACATAAAGCGGGGTTAATTGTTTGGTCAGAACGTTGAGCTCTGGGGGGGAGGCAGCGTGGCAAACTGGGCTCCGGTCAGAGCTTTCTGAAGGCTGAGCCGAGGTACTGTGGGTTTGGTGGGGAGAGCACTGCCGATTTCAAGCGGTGCGCCCACTCTACAAAATGCAAATGACCCCCATTAAAATGAGTCCTTGAAGGTATACCTCCTGTTCGATAATTCTCATCCAACAGCGGATAGCGCGGTGTATTAAGGCATCGTTGGTAGGAAGAATAATGTTCACTGGTTTGTATATGGGAACATGCAATCTTTCGGAGGTGCGAGGCGTAGCCAGAAGCAAGTTGCTGGTCGTCTTGCTGTTGCCCAGGTGAGGGGGCCTCACAATGTAGTCTAGATTGCGAAATATGGTGTAGAGTGGCGATGGCGGTGGAAGCTCTGGGTAGCTCAGACGGAACGGATTTCTCAAGGAGAGGGGGAAGCGTCGAAGGCGAGGTGGAGTGTGGCAGTCTGTCGATGTTCCTTATCTATCCTTTGGAAAGTAGTGTTCTCTTTGTCTTAGTATAAACTCTACATGGGTTTTCAAGCAATATTTGCGACATGGGTGGTATTGGTCAGACGATTCTCTATTAGCTTTATACAGGCTTGCTTGAGTGCTTTCATTGCAGACCTGCCCGGTCACGTTGCGCGGAAGTACCAGTTTCTGGGGGGGGGGGGTTGCAGTTGACTGTTTGCAGCCGTGAGGGGGCGCTGATTCTCAGCAGGTTTGTGCAGCCGGTTGGTGACCGGGGTGGTTGAAGGGAGGCCCGCGGCATGGGTCGAGCACTACAGCTCATTTTGTGGTTTGGAGCAGTGGGTGGTACCCGCTTTGCTCTGTGTGTATTTGTTGCAGGGGTGTTGATGGGTGGGCACTTGGTGCTTGGCAGATACAGTTGCGTGGAATACATGGGTGGCGGTCCTGGGTTGCACCCAGGTGAACGGCTGGTGGTTGCTTTGTGGTACCGTGCTCGAGCGTGCATTGCTCAGTTCCTGCGTCGGGTGTGAATGCTAATTGTAACTCCTTTTCCAAGAAAGCCAGGAGATGAACTTTAAAAAGAAAAGCAGAGTTGGCAGGTTTTTCTGAACAATATTATGCTATGTTGTTTGCCAGCCTTGGAACCTGCTTTTACTCGCGCAATAAAGTCCATGTCCACAACTTCTTAGTCAGCAAGAAAGGCCACTTTATTAAGACAGGTTATAGACAAAACATCAAACCACTTCTTTATTTATTTATTTCATTATTAATTCATATTGCTCTCAGCCTAACAGGTCATTCCTACCCACTGATAAACCCCCCACCAAGTTAAACCTATCCAAACCAGAAGCCCCTAACTCTTATGTATACCCCTTCCTTTCCTACAACTGTCTATTGAGGATGGACCAACCTGCTCCAGGCTGCCCACCCCCCACTAAAATCTGCCTACAAAGGAAAACAACCTGTCTTAAAGTGGCAAAAATAAAAAACACTAACCAGCACGGAAAGCACGGGAAAAAAACAAAAAAGGCCTAAAGAAAAAAGGGGGAGGGTGGGTGGGACAGAAACGAACCTCTCCGCCCGCCTCCCTAGTGCGCAGTGAACCCTTGCCTCTCACTGACCCTAATTGCCCCACCTGTCCCTCACTAATCAGGACCCCACCTGTCGTGGCCATCTCCTAGCACGAACCTACCCGGGGAGAGACCGGCTCGCGCACGGCTCTCCCCGGGTCCCCCCTCGCGCAATAAAGTCCATGTCCACAACTTTTTAGTCAGCAAGAAAGGCCACTTTATTAAGACAGGTTATAGACAAAACATCAAACCACTTCTTTATTTATTTATTTAATTATTAATTCAAATTGCTCTCAGCCTAACAGGTCATTCCTACCCACTGATAAACCCCCCACCAAGTTAAACCTAACCAAACCAGAAGCCCCTAGCTCTTATGTATACCCCTTCCTTTCCTACAACTGTCTATTGAGGATGGACCAACCCGCTCCTGGCTGCCCACCCCCCACTAAAATCCGTCACCCAGGAAAACCTTTAGAGTTTTCCTGCCCCACCCCAACAGGTAAATTGAACTCTGAGAGCACCACAATTGAACATAAAGAACTTTTGCAATTAAATCATGTAATTCTAAAAGATAAATTGATTGACCTGTGCGTCTCTGAGTACCTCCAGATCCATTTGCATTGTGTTAATCAAAGTTAAGCCAGATAAAGAGACCATGTCGTTCTCGCCCAGATGAATGACTAGCAGGTCAGGCAGGCCCCCACCCTTAATACCAAGAGTAGCCAGCAAAGTAACAAACCCCCCCAACGCCTTCCTCCAATACCATGCCAAACAACCTCATGTGTTAAACCGGTAAGATCTAAAGATCGCCCACAAGGGTATCCTTCCGCAGCCACTGCAGCCCACCTCAGGAAGGAGTGTCGAAAAATCCACACCCTCCGTTTGAAGCCGGCCAGCCCGAGCCAGGGACCTAGTAGAAAAAGAAATGTTAACGAAGCAAAGATGTGCTACTTTCTCACATATTTCACGCAACACCCTGGCCTCCGCCTCCCAATTCTCCGGATCAGAGACCAGCCCCACCCCCGCCGGGCAGCCTCAATCACCGCCCCAATCCTAAAGAATGGTACCAAATTGTGAAGACTCCAATCCCAGAGCTAACAAAAACCTTCCGTAACACAACCAATAACTGGACAACTGTAACGGGACTGCCATCAACGAGACAAAAGATCACACCAGATGAAAAAACACAAGACTTCAGAAACCACTCCCAATCACACCGGGCAACAAGCCAGAACACCCCTCCTACCAAGAAAAAACCCCACTCACCCCTGCCCAGCTGGTCCGTTTTGGAAGCGCGCAAACAGATGTGCAACCTATCTAGTTCAAGAACCACTGCCTCACTGGTCATGCCCACCCTGGTGCGCAAGCCCAAAAGCGCAGAGGCCCGAAAGGCCCCAAAAAACAACCACACTAAACACAACCTAAATGTGAAATACTCAAACTCATCATAACAGCAACCCCTCAAGTGAAACAACATTCACTGGAGCTAATTCAAAAATGACCAGCCAACGCAAACACCTGAAAACAGACTGCAGCCTACCCAGGCCCTTCAAAACCTTTTTGACCAACACCCCCCGCACCCCCCTGGATCTCGTCCTCACCGCAGTAACCCATAAAAAGAGACCCCCGCCAATTTGCTAGAGATGGCAACTGAAAAACAGCAACAAACTCGCTACTCCAAATTCCAGACTTAGTTGCTCCGATAAGTTTGAACCCAACGGCAAACCAATTCCAGAATAAGGCAACTTTGTGTGAACAGACTGGTCCCCTTCACTTGAAGTTATTGTGTGAGCATCATCCCCTGTCCGCCCCGCACGAACGGCTGCAACATCCCCTTGTGACGTACCATTCACAGCAGCATGCCGCTCAGACAGCTAGGGAAGAGCAACTTGCTCACCAACTTCCCCATCCCCAACACCAAGAAAACGGGTACGTTTGACGGGGAGACTCTCCTCTTGTAGCCGCACAGACCACCACCCTTCCTGACCCTTAGGCAACTGTGCCAACTTCTGTCGAAACACCAGAGGATCTCCTTGGCGTGGCTTAGTTGGAGACGTAAATCTCACTTTTGCGTGGTCCGCACCAGACTCCTGCAAAAAATGAACAACATGGGATTGCCCCACACCCCTTTTCCAAATCGTTGTGGCAACATTTCCAACCTCCCCATCACGTACTTCTCCTTCTCCCAAATCATCATCGTCAATATCCCAATGCAAGACATCATCCTCAACATACTTACCACATCCACCAGGAATCTCCCCATCTCCCACACCTCCATCATAATACTCCCATTGGATACCATCACTGCTCACTGTGCCCTGTTCCGTAAAAGAGGAATCCACTCCAGAAACCTCTTCCGCTATCCCCTCCCCAAAAATCGCCATTGGGGCAGCCCACAACAGAGTCCCCTGCCCGCTCACGTGAAATGGCGGCATCGTCTCCTCCAAACTTATTATGCACACCAGCTTGCCGCACAAGCAGCGTTTGCAGAGCAACTTGCTCCCCAACAACCTCAACCCCAATACCAATAGAGCTAGTACGAACCTGGGAGACTCTCCCATTTGTGCCAAACAGACCACCAGCCTTACTTACCTTCAGACATCGCGACAGTCTCTGTTGAAACAACTCAGGGTCCCCTGGACGCGACTCGAATGACGATGAGACGTGAACTTTGCATGGTCCGCACATGACTCCTGCAAAATACTGAGAGAAACAGATTGCCCCAACCCACCTCTTTCATTTGTGACTTAAACATGTGCAACATCCTCAATTCGTAATTCACCCCCCAACAAAATTGCCAATTCCACCAAGAATCTCCCCATCTCCATCGTAATACTTACGTAAAAGAGGAATCCGCTCTAGAAACCTCTTCCGCGCTCCCCTCCCCAAAAAACCGCAGTTGGGGCAGCCCGCAACAGATTGGCCCAACCCACCCCCCTCCATGTTATCAGTAGAGACAACCCAAAGAAGGCATCATCATGTCCAACATAAACCCCACAGCCCCTAGGCAACTTGCCAGCACCAATTCCCAGCGTATGAATGCCCTTGGATAACTTCGCTGCGCACCGCGCCTCACATTCCAGAAGAGAAAATCTGCTCCAGATCCCCTTCCAGTGCTCTCCACCCCAGACAGAAATGCCTCCTGCTCAGCCCGTAACTGTGTCCTGCCAGCCGAGGACCTACGCACTGTAGCTGTTTCCGTGCCGCCGTAGCCGCTCAAGCCAGACTGCACCGTACTGAGATACCCACAAACCCCCGCCGAAGTAGTGGAAACAACTGCGCAGGAATCGCCACCCGAAGCAGGCTCCTGAACAAGGACACTGCAGCATGCAGAGAGGCATGCCCAACCACTTGCGACCCAAAGGAAAAGAAGCGTACCTCAGTGGCAACACACCCCCATGCCCCACAACAAGCCGACGGTGAAACATGACAAACCAAGGGCCCAAGACTGAACCTGCTGTAAGAGGGGGACAGCACAGAAGCCCTTCCAAGTAATCGTAGAGACATAGCGAAAACCTGGCCAGCCCCACTACACACTGGAGAAGCAGGGGCACGAGGCAGGGCCATTGTACCCTCAACCATGCCGAGGTGACGCTTAGAGTACATCCATTCGTATCCCCTCCCTGTGTATATAGAGAACTCTAAGCACTTGAATATGCAGTAGCCCTCTGTACTCCACAATTCCGAAGTAACCCGTAGAGTATATCCATGCGTATCACATCCCACATACACAGAGTTAACTATAAGCACCAGTCTCCCCATTGTGCGACCGCAGACTGTCCCTCCATGCATCCCCCATGCTACGCACGCAAAACTTAAGGTTATATATTTAGGAGCTAGACAGCCCTTCACGCGTTTCCCGAAAGCGCAAACCCCACCCGAAGGCGCCAGAGCGATCCCCAAAAAGAACAGACTGATACATGAGGAGAACATTACCCACAAACAGATTACAAAAGCAGCCGATAAGCAACATGATGGAAAAGCGACAATTGCGAGAGAACAAAATACATGTGTAGCAAAAGCGCCAGGAGGAAAAAATGACAAGTGTGCAGGTTACAAAAGAAACAAAGAACAAGTAGAAGTAGAATATCGCAATATAAGCTAGACAACCCAGGCACAAGCATCAACGGAACGTAGGCAATGGGGGCACCTGTGAAAGCATCAAAGGCAAACCAAATGTGAGAGGAAGCATACTGTGAGAACAAGGGGAAAGAGGTGCGTGATGCAAAGCACTCCGACATCCCCGAGGAAAAAACCCGCACCACACAAATCGCAGCACTGAAAACAGAGAGAAGAAAAGAAACAGATCTTCTCCAGGACACAATCTGTAAACATATATTATATATAGGTAATCTGAGCACCAACCTTTCTGAGCATACTAATAGTACTTAATCCGTACACCACACTCTCTCATACCAGGAATGATAAGAATGCTATCAGTGAAATGTTGTCCATAAAGATATGAAATGAAATCAAGGGGAACCTTGTAGCATACAGTTAGATTCCTTTTCAAATATAAGTCAATACAAGGCAGAGCATCAGACCAAGAGTCTCCTATGGCACATAGTTTGTTTGAAAGAAAAAACAAAGGAAATTAAACTCCTGCACAGTTTCGCGTGGTTACTTTCACCACCGTGATCCGCCGCACATACAGTCACCACGATGTCCACTATAGTAAAGGTCAACACGCGTGGTCGGAATGACCCCAATGCGTCTCGCTAAGAACACACAAGAAAGGTAGGGAGAACTCGGGAACAAATTACGGCAGCCTGTGGCTGAGAAGACACACTGCGCTCTGCAACAATAAGAACTGTCCTACCTTAAGGAAGACGACGTCCTCCCTGCTCTCCAGCCGGAAAAGCTGAATTTCCTTGAAAACACAGCAAGGCTTGGCACAAAGGGAGCTGACCGTCCATCAGCAACTCAGGAACACGTTCAGAATTACGCGCCACAGAAACGAACCTCTCCGCCCGCCTCCCTAGTGCGCAGTGAACCCTTGCCTCGCACTGACCCTAATTGCCACACCTGTCCCTCACTAATCAGGACCCCACCTATTGTGGCCATCTCCTAGCAGGAACCTACCCGGGGAGAGACCGACTCGCGCATGGCTCTCCCCGGGTCCCCCCTAGATGGACATAAATAGATGCATTTTCCCTTTGATGCTGGTTTTTAATAGATAGTATATTCAAGGAATACGCCGACTGCTGAGGGGTAGTGCAGTTTTGTTGTTAGATGTGGTGGTTTAACATGAGACCCCTTCATGTTAAACCACCAGGATGCTCTCTAAATATATGTCCCTTAAAGTCATTCGGCATATTGATTTTCTTTAGAGGTGCTGGGATATTGAGATATCATGAAGGAGGTTTTGCATGTCGAGGTACGGGGGTGGGGGAGCACGCTCGTGTAGTGGCGTCTCTGTGATTGATGCCGGTGGTTGCCCGGAAGGGAGCCACTGCACTGGTCGGGCCTTTATTTGGATGGAGTGGGCTAGTAGGTGCTGCTTTTTTTAGTGTCCTCTTGGCACAGGGCCAGGCTAGGCGCAGTTGTGTTTAGCTTGTCAGTTTCCACCTTGCTGTTTCCATCAATATGCAGAATGGACATACAGGGGCTCGAAGAAGGGGTGAAAACACAACAACGCCTTATTAGCCGGTACATGGGGTAACTTGAATTTGACGATGGCTGCATCCCGCCCTACGGTATATGGACTGGTTGGTTAATAACCTCGCAGTCTGCCAGCCGCTACCTTTGATCAGGCATATTAATCAGCAGTGATTCAGAGGTTGGGTTTAGTGCTTTGTGCAGTGGCAATAGATGCCCAGCATTGCAAATGATTCAGCGTTTTGCGCCAAGCTGGTTGCCCTCCACTGAAAGTACTTTGGTTAGCCAGCTCCACCTGAGGTGCCAAAAGCTTATTTCCGAAATGAACGAAAGGCATTTTAAAGCCATCCAAATGACGTTTGGTGATATATTGCAAGAGAAATTCACAGGAGGCCTCCCCTCGACATTCAGTTGCAATGTGGGGAAGTGTTCAGATTCAGTCAAGATTAAGGGAGCTTGACTAATTTACCAAATGTTTATAGGCAGAACCCGCTCTTTTCTTTTAAGGTCTGCAGTTGTTAGTGAGGACGGACGGTGCACAATATAATCACAGAAAGGGCACTTCTGGGCCTCCATTGACTCGTGAAGATAGCTTTCTCCTCATCTCAGTTCCTTATTCTCTAAGGAACATTGACCCCCTTTTAACCAACGGGACGGTAAAGGAACATGTAGATGAACAGGCCTTAAAAATGATGGGATGTTCAATAACAAGAACAAAGCTATTCTAGCAGGTTCACAGGGGTTAAATACTCCTGGGAGCTACAGGTACGATGGTAGTCACTCGTGAGGTGGTTATGCATAGGGGTCGCTGCTCGAAAACAGATTCTGCAGGGGAGTCATGGTCAGGGTCTCACATTTGGAGCGGCAGAGCGGGGCAAGGGATAGTCGCTGTCCTCGGATCTACTTCCCTGTAGAGTAGTAAATTCACTCTATCTGTAATTCAAGAGCCGCGAGTGCGATGCCACTCAATAAGACCTTCAGTATTCCACAGCCAGCACCCTTCTCACAACTCACAGGCCCACCTGTGTCTGCAGCTAGGTTTCCGTCAGGCAAGGTATGGACTCCGGGGTCAGGTAAGCTGAGCATATCAGCCAGTGGCCGACACTCACCCGTAGGATACAAAATCTTAGGTAAGCTATGAGGATGGCATGAAGACGCAGAAGAGTATATCTATCCCTAAACACCCGGGGCTCAACAAGTGGAGATTTTTATTAGCCCCCTAGTTTGGAGGAAGCTGAGCTTGGGTGGGGGGGGGGATTCTTACAATACCACAATGGAGCAAACTACGCGGCTAGGGGGGTCCGTAGCCAGACAATAAGGTCGATATGGCTTCCAGTTTATAAGGTGCAGTGGTAACCAAGTAGTAAATGGGTACCCATTGGAGAATCTGAGGCAGTGGCATATCTTTAAGCACCCATAGAGTGGGGGGCGCAGGGGATGGAGAGAGGCCCCTTATGGAGTGGGGGCTTTTGGCCATATGAGGACCAGCCGCTCCGTTTTGGGCAACAGCACAATCATAGTGGTGTTAAAGAGGCCCATCAGTGGTAGCGGGGGAGGGCGAGTTCGACAGTGACCGACTCGCCCTGTGGAGGAATTTCTTGCAGCTGAAATGGGGGCTACGTCAAATGTGGACTAATTTACTGGACTTTCCCCTTGGAAGGGGGTTGATTAATGTGGACACTGGGCAGGCAGGAGGGGGAACTGACCTGCTGGTGGTCCTTGACCTTTCTGCCCTACCCCGGCTGCCAGAAATTGAGCATTTTGGGGGATTTTGCCTAGTGGAAGAATCCCTTGGCAGGGATTGACCGTGATGCGGTGCCCTGGAAGTTACTATTAAAGGTATGCCCTTGGTTGAAGGTGAGGGCGATGGATAAGGTAAAGGGGCCTGCTGGCACTTGACATTAACCTTTCTGAAATGTTCCTTTGTAAAGAAAGTTCGAGATACTGATGTGTTGCTAGCACAATCTATGAGCTGTTTATCTGCCCTATGTCCTGCTTCTCAAAACAATTATGTATGATCTGGCTGATCTTATGAAGGGTGTTCTCATAACAATATTTGCTTAACTATGACAAATGTTGTCACTTATCATTTCACAACGAGTTTTGTCTATGTGATTAAAAGGCTAAGCCCTTGGTTAATCCACGGTAATGACTATTGTCCATCTCCTTGGGAGTGACGCAGTGGGGCGCAGTCGTGGCACGTGTGATCGCACTATGACGCATGGAGCTTATCTAACAGTGAGGTTGGTCTAAATTGTGGATATTAAAGTCGCCAGCCATTATATCCTGATCTCCTGGATGTGCATATATGAATACCTTTATATGTTTGGTTATGTTTTTCACTATGGCCAATTTTGTGTCTCTTTGTCGATTTATGTGCAAGTTTATCAAAAATATCGACTTATGCATTTCACCTAATGCTAGGTCATTTATGTTGACTGCCTGCAAATTCCAGATGTTGTTTGACCATTCTCTGATTTTCACATATTGTTCTAATTTCACATAGCTTGCGAGGCCACCCATTGGTCTTTTGAACAGATTTTTTTTTGTTTGCTGGTATGTAGCTGATTTGAAACCCTGGAATAGGAATGAGGGCGGTTAAGCAAGTTTCTTGCATGCATATGATGTCTTCTGTGTTTAGAAAATCCAATGGTTCCTCGTCTGTCGTAAGGGAGTGTAGGCCTGCCACGTTTCAGTTAATTATTCATAGTGCACCTCTTTCTGGGATTATTGTTTTTAATTGTTTTCAATTTTCTTTCCGAGGAATTTAACCGCCCTCTAGCCGTAAGGGCTGTGGGGAGCCAGGCCCAGTCAAGTTTTCTCGGATGTGTGGTATTAATTGTTCCTCTGTTTTAAGATTTTCGCTCCTGCTATTGCACAGTTGGATTTTGATCGTGCCCCCTTCCCCAAAAGAAGAGCAGGTGTTTTTATGGATTCCCCTTAAGATTGTATTTGATCCTTGGGGGTGGGGGGGGGGGGTTGCTGTGTGCTGCCTCCCAACAAAACGTGTAGGTATTTTTCTGTGGCAGGTTTATTGATTAATATGCCCAAATCCTTGAATTGCTCGCTCTTACATAGAATGTCCCGGACATTGGAGTCATGTTGTCATTCGGTTAGTGTAGAGTATTTTCTACTGTTGTTTAAATTGCGTTGGAATTTGACTAAGATTAGGTGTGCTTGTAGCGAGGTAGGATAAAGATGGTATATTATGTGTTGTAAGATCTGTTTAATATATCCTATGCCACTTTCATGTTGAATTCAGGAGTGAATATTAGGGTTGAATTCTGGCACTTGTAGTCCTATTTGTAATGCACTAAACAAGATTACAACAGTCCCTGAATTCCAAGGGGAAAAAAACAGAACTGCAGCAGCACGTCACGCATGAACCTGGAAAACTTGGCAGGTCGTTTAAATTCAGCTGCAAAGAAAGAGGCCCCTTGCCTGTGGTCCTTTGCTCTTTATGTCCGTTGCTAGAGAAGCACTGAAGACTCTCAACTATTGCCCATTCCAGACTCAGACTCAGGGCTTTAAGTGGGATGAAAAAACTGGGGGGTCTCTCAAAGGGGTGTGGTCAGTGTAATTAGGGTCGTGGCTTTAAAGCACTTACGCAAGAAATCTGTGTTTAGCATAGTGTGCCACCCGGATTGTATTTTGCGGTTTCTGTCAGTGCATCCAGATATTTGATATAACAAGTCACATCATACTTACAACAAGTAAGGACTATTGGCTTTGTCAATGGTTATTAGTTGCATAAGATAAATAAGCTGCAACTATGGCTTGTTACATATAATATTGAAAAAGCTTCCACTTCAAGCCCTGGTGACCCTACCATAATGTTGCTGCTCTTTCGAAAAGAGAAGGGAAATCCATAAAAAAATTACTCTTTAAAAGATTTACCTTCCCCCACAACGCTCACCTGGCATGACGTCATGCTGTAACTTTTCCACTGGTGAAGAGTGAGCAGTGTGAGCAGCGCACATGACGTGCCTGTTGTCTCGAAACTGGTCTCTAACGGGCTCTGTTTTGCGCCCTGGCACTTTTTTTCCGGACTACTGTCGCTGCAGTCCGGGGAAAAAACACGGACCACCTGTGCCAGGGCTCAAAACAGAGCCCAATAGAGACCCGTTTCGAGGCCCCCTTTAAAAAACGGCCGGTTCTCAGACCCCTTGAGACCCGGCCCACTTAAAGCCCTGCTCAGACCGGAAGTAGAATATATTCCAGATACTCCTAATCTGCTGTTAATCCCTACATCATTTCAAATTAACTAATTCCACGTGCTGCGTTGGGTCCACACCCCAGGTCCAAATTGTGAACAAACGTCATTCACCTGCTCGCTTACTTTCAGAATATAACTGGTAAGTAGCATTACAACTTTCAGAAGCAAGCAGATGGTTACAGCCAAAGGTTTCAACATATACTTCTGTAAAAATTTCTGTGTTACATTTTCACATGAGTAAATATACACATGGATATTTTCTTAAGCGAACCTCTCAGTAATCACACCTCGAGCCGCTATGTCGGTGGTCATTCATAAACGGCATAGAACCACTTCCGATATAGGCTCAAAACCAAAACAGCACCCTTTCAGCCACAAATCCTTCACCGCAGAATATTCTATCAGCTTGTCAAACGCTTTAGCATCCCAAATATGTAGGCGCTGTCAGGTTCTAAAACCTGGAGGGCGCGCAGGCTGAGGGCGCGCCATTAAGGACTCACGCGGACACCTTATTCAGTTCGTCGCGTGGTCCCGACTAACTCGGGGACACGCCCACCTTTATTTATGTAACCTACGCGGCGCCGTGCGCCACCGCGTATGCGTACGTCTACGTACGCTAATCAACTAGACCGCAACTGTGCGGTCACAACATTACATTCCTTTTCACCTTTGGTATGAACAAATATCCCCCCCCCTTTTCAAAAGTCTTGCTCTGAGTGTCCCAACAAATAACAAAACATGGCCATCCGGCCTGTTACCAGTCTCTTCAGGATCTCTCAGCCCACTGCATAGTCCGCCATTCTGGAGGAGGGCACCGGGTTTCTTCTCAGCCCATAGCCGGCCGCTTGGCCACGGAACAGCACTCGCCGGGGTGGTTCACTGGAGGGAGTGCTTGTGCCCGGGGGGCTCTGGGGGTTCTCAGGGAGAGTGGCACTGGAGGTGCCGGAGGCTCGTGGTTCCTCTGCCGAGTCCATGCCCCACTCCTGTGTGGCGGCTTCGGGAGTGCTTTCTGGCCGGGTTGGTGATGCTGTTGATCCTCCCTTCTTCTCTGAGCTGGATGGATCGTTCTGGGGTTCGGCAGCTCTTTTGAAGAATGATACATTCCTGGTGACCGTTTCTCCTTCTCGTTGTGCGGTGACCATGGTCCCGTTTCGGGCAGTGACAGTCCATGGTTGCGGCTCAAACGGGAGCCTGAACTTGCTTCCTGGGTACCTGTCTCGGACGTACACTCGGTCATTTTCGGCAATGGACGACTCTTTGGACTTCCGCCGGAAGCTAGCATAGTCGTTGGATTTTTTCCTGTTGTGCACAGTCCTCCATGATTCTGCACTGGCGGGGTTCCAGGTGGGGTGATTTGGGAGGGTGTCTCGGATTATGCGTCCCATCGTGGACGGACCTGGGGCTGCCTCAGTGGTGCGGTGGGGGGTGAGCCTGTATTCTCGGAGGAAGGAGTAGATTCCCCTTTCCACCGATGTTCCCTCCGCATGGGCAATCCGGATGGATTTGTTCAACGTGCGCATAAATCTTTCCACTTCTCCATTTGATTGCGGCCATCGGGGTGTTATTTTCCGGTGTAGGATCCCCCACTCCGCTAGATACTCCGCAAACTCTTGGCTCTGAAAGGGGGGACCGTTGTCGGTCTTGACTCTCACGAAGATGCCATGGGTTGCGATGGTTTTCTCGAATTTGGCAATCACCTCTTTTGCGGTGAGTGATGTGATAATCTCCACTTCTGGATATTTCGTGTAGTCATCCATGATGACCAGCATGTGTCTTCCATCGGGCAGGTGGCCGAAATCGGCACTGACGTGTTCCCATGGTCTTTCTGGGCCAACTTCTGTGATGACTGGCGGTGGATTTCCTGGGAGTCCCGCTGCTTGGCACCACTGGCATTCTTTGACGGCCCGTTCTACCTGCGAGTCCATGTCTGGAAACCATAGCTTAGCACGAAGTCTGCTTTTTGTTTTCACCACTCCTTGGTGTCCTCGGTGAGCGAGGGCAATGGCTTGCTGCGTGAGGGTGGCCGGCATCACGATTCTGGGCCCTCTCAGCACGCAACCCTGGCTATCTACTGACAGCTCCTCCTTGACCCTCAAGAACGCTTCTAGGGCTGCTTTTGCTTGCGGTGTCCTCTGGCCCAGTGATGCTTGGAGCGTTTTCCACTCGTTGGTGCGTATGGCATTCGAGACAATCTGGAAGATCTCGTCATTTTGGGTGGCTTCGATGATCATTTCCATGCTCATGGGGAGCGGCCTGGATCTTTCGACTACCGCATTCACAAATGACTCAGTGTCTTCAGCATCTTCCCGCTCTCCCGGGGTGGCTGCCCTCGGATGGCGTGATAGAAAGTCCGCTGGGTTGGTGGCACCCGGTTTGAATTCTAGCAGGTAGTCATATTCCTGCAGCTGCAGGATCCACTTCTCAATCCTGGGCGGTGGTTTTGATACTGTTCCCCTGAATAGTGGAATTAGGGGCTTGTGGTCTGTGGAGACGGTGAACGGGTGTCCATACACGTACATGTGGAAATGTCTGCACGCCCAGTGGATAGCTATGGCCTCGCGTTCTATCTGAGAGTATCTTTGTTCCGTCTCTGTCAGCGATCTGCTGGCGTATGCAATCGGTGCCCAGTTGTCTTCTCCTTGACGTTGTGTGAGGACGGCACCCAGACCGAATGGACTGGCGTCGACGGCGATATTGGTCTGCTTGGAGGGGTCGAAGTACGAGAGCGTCTTCTCTGCCGATAGGGCTGCTTTCGTGTTTTGGAATGCGTCCTCCTGCTCTACGCCCCACTGCCAGGGGGTGGATGTCTTCGTGAGCTCGCGAAGAGGTCGGGTAATGTTGGAGAGGTCCGGGATGAAGCGACCACAGAAATTGACCATTCCTAGAAAACTCCGCACCTCGGAGATGTTTGTCGGGGCGGGGGCCATCTGTACATCTTTGACCTTCTCTGGATCAGGGGCAACGCCTTTGTCTGAGAAGGTGTATCCGAAGAAACTGATGGTGTTGCGGAGGAATTGGCATTTTTCGCGGTGCAGGGTGAGGCCTGAATCCCTGAGTCTTTGCAGAACTCCCCTCAGCCGCTGGTTGTGTTCTTCCACAGACTGGGCGTATATCAACAGGTCGTCGCTGACGTTGAGTACGCCGGGGAGCCCGCTGAGCACTTCGCGGATAGTGTTTTGGAAAACTTCTGCGGCACTCGATATGCCGAAGTTGAGCCGGCGATATCGGCGTAGGCCCACATGGGTTGAAAAGGTAGTGATGTACCTGGAGTCTGGGTGGAGTGGAAGCTGGTGGTAGCCTGAGCGGAGGTCGACTTTGGAAAACCATTTGGCTCCATTGAGTTCGCTCAATATGTCGTCAATAGTGGGTGTCAGGTGACGCTCCCGCTTGACTGCGGCGTTGGGTAGGCGCATGTCCACGCATATGCGCACCTGCCCTGGCTGTTTGGGCTTTCTCGCTACTACGATCGGTGACACCCAAGGCGTAGGCCCATCCACCTTCTCAATTATTCCTTGTCTCTCTAGGCTCTCGAGCTCTTCTTCAACCTTTTTCCGGAGGTGGAAAGCAATTCTCCGGTGCCGGAGTGCCACCGGTTGGATAGACGGGTCAATGTGCAGCGAAACTTCTTTCCCTTTCAGGCACCCGATGCCCCTGAACATGTCGTCAAATTCTTCGATGATGGTATCGAGTTCGTCTTCTAGGACAGCCATGGCGTAGAATATGAGTTGAAGTTCCTCGGCGGCTTTTCCGCTAAGTAGCATGCCACTCCCTTCTTTTGTCACATATACGGTGGAAGGGACCGTCCTGTCTAGGTGACAGATGTCCGTTTGGAAGCACCCGATGAGTGGTATCGGGGTTTTCTGTCCGTAGGCGAACACTCGGATCTTTGCTTTGCTCAGGGTTGGCTTGTCCCGCAGTTGGTTATACACGTCTGCTGCCATTAACTCGATGGAGGCCCCTGTGTCTATAGTGGCTCTCACCTCTTGTTGGTTCACCCTTATGCGGCACTTCGGGAGGCGCTTCTTCTTCCTGGCCGGCTGATCGATGGCAAACACATAGTGTACGGGGTAGTCATGGACATCGTCATCCATATCTTCGCTATCGGGGCTGTCTCTGATGGCGTGCGCTGCTTCCGTCTTCTGTTTCGAGGACCTGCATACCGATGCGAAATGGTTCCATCGCCCACACGCGCTGCATTTCTTGCCGTTCGCCGGGCAGTCTTTTGCTCTGTGAGGTGTGCCCCCACAGTACCCACACTCCTTCCGCCTTTCCGGTGGCTTCTTCCCTCCGAATGACCTTTGTTTGGGGCGGACAGCGTGCACTTGTTCTGCGATGTTGGATTGTTCACTTTTAGCCGGTCTGTGTAGTGCAGCCTCCATGTGCGAGGCTCTCGCCTTCGATAGTTCCTTGGAGCGGCCTAGTTTCAGGATCTCCGCCAGGGGTTTCCCATCTTCTTGGAGGATTTTGACCCTGAGATCGGAAGAATACATATTCTGGATTATCTGACCACGTATTTCCTCTTGCTCCTCCCTGAATCCACAGGTGCTAGCGAGCTCCATCAGTCTCCCGTGGAAGGCATCAAGAGACTCATCTGCCTCCTGCCGGGCTTGGCGAAAGAGGAAGCGGTTGTAGTCCTTGCTGACCATGGGTTCGAAGTAGGCGTTAAGCGCTTGCAGGAGCGTGACGTAGGTGTGTGGCGTGGCTTCTGTCAGCGTCTTGTAGATACGGTGAATGTCCTTACCTCCCAGGTGCAGGAGGAGTGCTCGGCGGCGGTCCCTTGCTGTCCCCGCTCCTTCGAAGTAGAAGTTGAGGCGCTCCGTCCAGTCCTTCCATCTTGGCGCCAAGGAGGCAGGTGCGCCGTCGATCACGAAGGGCTCGATTGGGGGGATGGTCGTCATCGTTGCGCGGGCACTGGATGTTCCACTAGGGGCGCTGCGCTCTGTGTCGTGAGGCGAGGCTCCTCCACGTGGGGATGGGCGCCACTGGCAGGGCAGTCGCTGCTGGGCACTTGTTGCTGATCAGCGAGGACGTGCGCCGCTCTCGCGAGCCATAAACAGCATGCGCTGTGACCAGGAGGCACTACGAGATCACGAGGCAGGGCGACCCTGAGGTGGTTCCAGTCACCTGTCCTCACACGGGTCACGGCCAGGGCCTCGCCGGGCCAGGCGGGGCAGTGCTTTGAACCTGGGCCGGATCGTCGATCTGGTGCAGGCTGTGCGGGGGGCACAGCGTGGGGTCAAACACCCCTCGTCGCCATTGTCAGGTTCTAAAACCTGGAGGGCGCGCAGGCTGAGGGCGCGCCATTAAGGACTCACGCGGACACCTTATTCAGTTCGTCGCGTGGTCCCGACTAACTCGGGGACACGCCCACCTTTATTTATGTAACCTACGCGGCGCCGTGCGCCACCGCGTATGCGTACGTCTACGTACGCTAATCAACTAGACCGCAACTGTGCGGTCACAACATTACAGGCGCTATGCAAATGCTACAATACAGTGCTACAGAACAATACAGTTTCCCGCTCGAAAAATGAAAAATAAGTGGATGGGGCAAATAATCTTTGTGCCTCTTCAAAATCAGTTTCCTGTACTGTATGCGATTGCAGGCAATTAAAATATGCGATTTCCTCTTCCACTAACAGCCCGGGTTACAAAAAAAACCCACATAAATCATAACATACTTCAAAAATGCTCAATATTTTTCTAGAAATGAAAGTAATCCATTGTTTTATAACACGAAGCTTGACATTTTAGTTCGAAAAGCAGTACAGTGCCTTGATTTTTGCACGACCTCTCTGCTCAGTCAATTCCACTAGATGTCGCTGTAACTTATCTAATAGCAAACGATTCTCTGTGCACGTGCAGGTGTATGATTACGGGTGAAGTCTTCATATCTTCCTTCAAGTTACTGTTCATTTCAAGCTATATGTCTGAAAATCAATCATTTGTATTACTGAAACATTATTTGTGACTAGGGAGCCAATTTCAATGTCATATTGCAATTCAAGAAGTACACATTTAAGCAGCACAGATAGCACACTAATTAGCTGCGTTTATTTAAAAGGAGAGCCAGTAAACCATTCACTACAAACAGATGCAAGCTAATCACGTGGTGGTTTGTTGTCTCTCCTTGTGACATAAAAGTGACCAATTGAGGTTTTAATTGAAATAAAAAATTTATTTTGTAACTAAACAAAACAATAGATTTGAACAGGCATATGTACCGTGAACCTGCTTCCGGTTTGCCATTTTCATGGAAGTTGGTTCGACTGATTTTGTAGATAGTGACAGACTACATGACGACGAATTTCCAGCCGGTTTTGGACCTTTGCCCTTATATTGTGTTTTTTCACTTTTGTTTCTCAGCTAACAATTGAAGACATTTACAGGCTTCAGCCGAATGCAATTTCATTTTATAGTTGCAATGTTTTATAGAATTCGTGTATCGTGTTATTTCAGTTAGATGTCATCTAAAATGACTAGATGCTGTATTACAACTGGTGAATTCAAGGGAAAGGAGCTTCATTGGTAGGCGCGTGGAAACCCCTAGCTTGCCATGTTGCACCCCTGGCACGGGGCTTGATACCCCTGGTTCCAGGGGCCATAGCAACCAGACCAGTGGCCTCGTTTATGACTTTTTGCCGTAGGGAAGCGCAGCAGGCCTTCCTGCTGCGCTTCCCTACGGCAAAAGAAAAGGGCACAAATGCGCCGTATCTATACAATACGGCGCATTCCTGTCCTTTTCCCCTGCGCCGGCGCACAATGGGCTGCATGCGCCAGCGCAGGCACCCTTGCACCATGGTGCAAGGGTGCCTGCGTTGCGGGGAAGATTATTTTTGTACAGGAAGGGAAACCTTTCTGTACAAAAATAATCACAAGAGGCTTTTCCTCTTTCTATGTGTGCTGTAGAATGCAGCACACATAGAAAAAGGAAATACGAGGAGAAATAAAGCCATTTCTCCATGTTGCGCCTCCCTTACGCCTCCCTTACGCCTCCCCTGGGGAGGCGTAAGCTTTTGGCACTGCTTCAGAGTTATGATTTCTCGTAAATCTGGGGCAGTGTCAAAAGGCCATGGATGTTGCTGGGAACGCCCCCAGCAACACCCATTGCACGCCCCTTTAACGCAGAACACTGCGTTAAAGGGACTGATATTTATCAGGCAGCAGTACGCTACAAAAACTGGCGTACTGCTGCCTGATAAATATCACGCAGGCCTCTGCGCCACGGAACTTCATGAAAAGTGAAGTTCCGATGGCGCAAGGGGCCTCATAAATGAGGCCCCAGGAATAAAAGGTAAACAAGGACCAGTGGCCTCATTTATGACTTTTTGCCATAGGGAAGCGCAGCAGGCCTTCCTGCTGCGCTTCCCTACGGCAAAAGAAAAGGGCAGAAATGCGCTGTATCTATAAGATACGGCGCATTCCTGTCCTTTTCCCCTGCGCCGGCGCACAATGGGCTGCATGCGCCAGCGCAGGCACCCTTGCACCATGGTGCAAGGGTGCCTGCGTTGCAGGGAAGATTATTTTTGCACAGGAACGGAAACCTTTCTGTACAAAAATAATCACAAGAGGCTTTTCCTCTTTCTATGTGTGCTGCAGAATGCAGCACACATAGAAAAAGGAAATACGAGGAGAAATAAAGCCATTTCTCCCTGTTGCGCCTCCCTTACGCCTCCCCTGGGGAGGCGTAAGCTTTTGGCACTGCTTCAGAGTTACGATTTCTCGTAAATCTGGGGCAGTGTCAAAAGGCCATGGATGTTGCTGGGAACGCCCCCAGCAACACCCATTGCACGCCCCTTTAACGCAGAACACTGCGTTAAAGGGACTGATATTTATCAGGCAGCAGTACGCCACAAAAACTGGCGTACTGCTGCCTGATAAATATCACGCAGGCCTCTGCGCCACGGAACTTCATGAAAAGTGAAGTTCCGATGGCGCAAGGGGCCTCATAAATGAGGCCCCAGGAATAAAAGGTAAACAAGGACCAGTGGCCTCATTTATGACTTTTTGCCGTAGGGAAGCGCAGCAGGCCTTCCTGCTGCGCTTCCCTACGGCAAAAGAAAAGGGCAGAAATGCGCCGTATCTATAAGATACGGCGCATTCCTGTCCTTTTCCCCTGCGCCGGCGCACAATGGGCTGCATGCGCCAGCGCAGGCACCCTTGCACCATGGTGCAAGGGTGCCTGCGTTGCAGGGAAGATTATTTTTGCACAGGAAGGGAAACCTTTCTGTACAAAAATAATCACAAGAGGCTTTTCCTCTTTCTATGTGTGCTGCAGAATGCAGCACACATAGAAAAAGGAAATACGAGGAGAAATAAAGCCATTTCTCCCTGTTGCGCCTCCCTTACGCCTCCCCTGGGGAGGCGTAAGCTTTTGGCACTGCTTCAGAGTTACGATTTCTCGTAAATCTGGGGCAGTGTCAAAAGGCCATGGATGTTGCTGGGAACGCCCCCAGCAACACCCATTGCACGCCCCTTTAACGCAGAACACTGCGTTAAAGGAACTGATATTTATCAGGCAGCAGTACGCCACAAAAACTGGCGTACTGCTGCCTGATAAATACCACGCAGGCTTCTGCGCCACGGAACTTCATGAAAAGTGAAGTTCCGATGGCGCAAGGGGCCTCATAAATGAGGCCCCAGGTTACTAAATTGTTCCTGCAGCGCAACAGACACTGTGCCATCGCTTGTGATTGAGACACCTCCATAATGAAACGGGCCCCAGACCCCTGAGTGGCCATTCTGTACTTCTCATTCTAAAACTGCTGCTTCCTTTGTCACTGTTACCCTCAGCATTCCGGTGACTCTATTTTCTTTCTTTGTATCTTTCTTCGTATTTATCTTTCTTTCTTGCACACGTGATATTTACTATTTGGTTATTATATGAATATATGCAAGGAGACGAATAACACGACTGCTTTGTGGGTGTATGTTGGGTTTATCTGTATAAATTGAGGGTGTATAAGGGTTGCCAAATAATGTAGTCAGCATACGGCCAACAGTTGATTCTTCAGACTTGTATTCTACATTGTGAAGGAAGTAACTGTGCATATACTAATTGGGAGATAGATCCAAATTTTGTGGCTACTGCTTGGGAAGGCACACTACACGGGGACTGTTTCCCAGTAAGTAGGAATGTCTCTGCATGAAAATCACTTCCCACTGATGGCTTCACAAAGGATATGTTTGTGCCTTCAGGTATTTTATAATTCCCATGTGTAATTTGATTCAGCTACAAAGGAGTGCGAGGAAAGAAATAAGGCCAAAGGTGTATCCTCCTACCCACCAGATACCCGCACAGAGAGAACACTACAGTCCTCTAAAAGTGAATGAACTTCTTCGGTACTGAATCAGATCAATATGAATTACTCTTTGAGGATGCTGAACTGTCACTCACAGAATGTTGCATGGTTCATCATCATTCCACTTATAGCTGTTGATAACTGTCCACAACAAGCTCCTCCTTAGGTGGCCCTATGATATTCCATGCGACCCCCTGTAATGATTTGGATCACTGGTACAGAGATGCTTCTCAAACAGGGTAGTCTCATATTAAAAGTATATAGTTGAAGGTGCTCCTTAAATGATATAGTGAACCTCCCTACCATAAGTTTAAAAATCACGGAACATGAACGGGGGATTGTTAAGTACCCTATTTATGTTTTATAAAGATGTTGAATTATTTCTGTTCATCACAAGCCAGCTTTTGGAGGTATTGAGCAATTGTCGAAATAAAATAAAACAGCTGTGTGTTGACATCTTCCATCGTCAAATGAATGGCGGTAACAAACAAGGAAACACATATATAGGAACAGCAACTCCCCTAAGGTGGAGGAGCATTACCCAACGCTCTCTGAGAACACAGACCCTGCAACAGACCACACAGCAGGAAGCACCCACAAGCACAGCTTGCTCACAACACTGTGGGTGGGGTCCGAACCCATGGAAGGCGAACTAGACCACATACGTTGATGTCTATTATCCTTCAAGGACCACCTACACCACAGAAAGGAGACCCACACTGCCATAGAGACACATGCAGATGAACATTCACAGTACAGAACCATGCCCAGGGGCACGCAAATAGCAGTCACCCATTCACATTGGCTGCTTACGATGGCCCAAGCCACCCCCCCTTACGAATTGAGCGGGTAACAACAAATATATATGCCCAAGCTCCAACCCGCTGCCTGCGGTGACATGTCTGCGCTCGCTGTACACAGCACAATGTAATGTTGTAGGGCCCAGGGCCCTCATGCATATAACAAGACCACAGGGACACACGCTGATATAATGTTGAACTGGCCACGGGCATGTGCACCTGGCCTTTTTATTGGCAGGGCCACATGTACAGTGACGCCTGTGCTGGATGTGTGTGGGGTGATTGTAAGCCAGCCCGCACGGAGTGCTTGGAGTTGGCAACAACTTGAACAGTGGACACCAGTGCAATGGGAACAGAAAACACCTGCATAACAGAGTCAACTGCTGAGCAGAATGGAGGGAGCCGTGCAAGTCCAGAGGTCACCCAAGTGTTCGTGAGTCGCAGTGCACTGAGGTTGGGGCACTAGAGCTCAGCACGCTCATGTGAAGAGAAAGTCTAGGAATGTGCCCTTCAAGAAAATACTGATTCAGATTCAGTGGGGTGTGTTGGACCTGCATCATTTTCCTCATCAATGTCCCAGGTCTCCCACACTGCTTGAGGTGACATTGCTCTGCAACCTCTCCACAGCACAAAACTCAATCAGTAAATGTCCATGGATTGTGGTGCACTGAGTAGGTGGCACCTGGAGTGCTGAGCAGGGGATCAGGCAGAAGATGGCATCCACAACAGGTGCGAGCAACTCTGTCAGTCTGCCAGTACCACCATTTTGACTCTGGCAGACGGCGGTTGGATGTGGTCCTGGCGATGGTGGCATGTACCACCTGCGGTGATGCGACGTCCGGGCCGGTCAGGACTCGATTTGATGTGTGAACCCTGGTGAGCCGCAGTTGCTGCTGGAGGCAGCGGGCAGCACAGGACCACAGACACATGGCGTTATTGAACCCAAGTCCATTGCCTCAGAGACCATCCAATATCTCAGAAGAAGGGGTCCCGGACCTGACCAGCACAGAGTTAGTGGCCCTGGATGCACAGCGGCCGGCACAAGCACCCCGGCATGAGACGGTGACTTGTGTGCACTGAGGTAGGGCCATGCAGACTGGGCGGGTCCTCATCAATGTCAAAGGTGAATGTAGCGGAGGGTTGCGGGGGACAGTGGAAGGTGTCCTCCAGGGCATGATGCGGAAGGTCTGATTTTATCCGGAAGCAGCAAATGGTGGAGTGGAAAGCAACAGCCTTGTGCCAGAACCAATTACGTATCGGCTACATGAGGATGAAACTACCCCCTAGTCCATAGACTCAGATGCCACCAATGTATGACCAGTGAGTGTCCATGAATGTCAGGGAACAGACTTAGTGTCACCAGGGCTGAGTCTGCAGTCTGCGATGATGCCGGTACACTGATATGAAATCCGCCATTGTTAAACCAAGACTCTGTGATCTACTGGACCATAGTGTGGGCCGGAGGCAGCGGTCAGCAGTGGCCCAAAGTCATGTGTCATTGACTTGCGAGGTACAGAGTTAGTGACAACAGGGAAGTTGTCTGTAGTGCTCGATCACCTCTCTAACAATGATCCTTTTTTGCTCCTGACTGCAAGGCGTCATCCTCTTACCACTCTCTTTGTGTGCAATGTGTACTCTACCATTGTAAAATTGATGCTCAGTTCCAATTGTGCGACAAACTTGACTGCAGTGTAGGCGGTAGGCGTTTCCAGCAAGGGGCCACAGAGACGTGTGGTTGTGATGCTATACATAGACTTGGTGTCACCACATCTTAGGGAGTACAGTGATTTAAAGTCTGCATTGCCATGTGTACCCGGCCATTGCATGATCAAGACCAAGTTCAAAATGTGTGACATACTCGAGCTTAGTGTGACCCAGGAGCAGTAGTCTGCATGAGCCAACAGACATGTGTGGTTATAAGGCTATGCACAGACTTGGTGGCACCACATCAAAGGGAGTATAGTAACTTCAGATCAGCCATACACATCTTCCTCAACCATAGTGTAATCAAGACTCAGTTCCAAATGTGTGACCTACTAGTACGCTGTGTATGCTGGTAGAGTAAATCAACGAGAAAGGAGTACTGCAGGCCTTCCTCGCAGAGGACATGATGGACGTAGCAGGTTGCCAGGGTCGCGGGCCTCGGGCCTGGAGCTTGCACATACGCCGGTGTTGGCAGGTGGGCATTGAGGTCGCACAAAATAATAGAACCCAGCCAGATCCCAATTAGATAACAGATATACCTGGATTTTGGATACTGTGATCTTTAATACCATTCTTATGTTGTGTCTCATATTTACAAGAGGATACTGGGTCATGACAAAACAATAGTAGGGAATACTTCTTACCTACAGCTTATAGGGGTTGTTCTTGAGAGTTATTATGTTTTTTTTAAAGAAACTGTGGAATTTATTTGACTGTAATTTGTATAACCCATGTGATCCTTTTCTGCCCTTTTCTTTTATTATTGTATTTTTATTGGTAAACTGTTTATTCATATGTATTTTTGTATTAGAGTGGATAAAAGTGTATAAAACCTTTTTTTATTGATGTATTGCAGACATTGATCTGATTTTTAACCTGAGATACAAGATTTTTAATAAAATACAAAGACTGTAAACGTCATATTTTTGTGTTGGCCTGACATACAATAACAACTGTGACCTTTGAATGATTGATGTGTATGAGACAGTGGTTGTGGAGTAAAAAGCACATAGTCCAGGGATTTTCCTTTGACTCAAGTTGTCGATAGTACCCTGTTCCCTGGAACTCAGTAGGGTCTTCTCTTTTTGTGAAATCACGTTTGGTTCGAGGACCAGCGTCCCCGCGTGCAGCAAGTGCACATGATCGCTGGCAACCCAGCTCATGGTGATTTGCGTCGGCTTCGTGGCGGGGTGAGAGGCACTACCCTGGCAGAGACGTTGGGCATTCTGGAAGAGAACCACCCCCAGAAGTTCACGCCTTTTCTTCACACCCCTACGCTGGCCTGGCGTATGCCGGGCCAGCCCACTCCGCTCACACTTACGGGGGGATGTACCAAGCTTCATTTCCATGTTCGTCCCCAGTGGCTTGGATTGACATGGTTTCATCCACTGTCCATTACACTCCATACACCAGCGGTGTGTGTCGACATGCATATGTATGTGGTCTGCATACTGCAGTCTGTTCAGCACATCCACGCCACACTTGGCATTGTGTACATGCTCATTCTTGGGTCACTTGCATCCTTCGCACATGCCTGGTCTTCTCCACCTCTTCCCACATCTTGCTATTGTGTGGCTGATGTGCCATGCCGTTGATGGCTAATGTACATGGCTGGCCCATGATCCCACAGTAAGTTGTTCTGTTGTGTCTGGTGGGTGTGCATGTTGTATGTGAGCTTGTGACGTGTGCATTTCCTGTGTTGTGAGTTGCATGATTGTGGATTTGAAAAGTGTGGTGTGTTCATTTGGTATTGGCCAACGAGCAGTGCATTTCCGTGGGTGCCATCATAGTAGTGCAGGTTGATGATGGACTGTCAGGAGGAGTAGGGCTCATGCACACTGCCTGGGGAGTTGGTGGCGATGTTGGCGGGGATTCCTCGGTGGTCCAATATTGCCTGGAAATTGGTGGGATACGTGCACTTTCTGTTGTGCTTATTGCATGCAGTGTTGCCAGGGGGCACAAGTAGGACATGTGTGCAGTCATATTCCCCCATACACATGCGGGAAGACAGCTGTGGCATAGACTCCTTGCTTGGTCTCCGGCTATTCCTGTGCAGTGTGTGAGAAGTATTGATAGTTGGGTACCAAGCTGATGGTGTCATCCATGATCGTTGTGAGGGACTTGAATAGGGCAGGCTGTGTGACTCCTCGGACTCATGCAGATGTTGGTTGGGGGGTACCAGTGGCCAACAGGTGTATCACAGGCAGCAGCTTGGTCAGCAGTGGGATGTTGGTTGTGCGCTGTGTTGGTACCGTCAGCCTGTGTGCAATGGTGGTCTGGATGCGGAGGATGGTTGATCTTTTGTGCCTGTGGTAGGCTATGACATTCTCTGGTGTTGGGTATGTGAGGTTTGTGCATTTTTGGAGGATCGCTGACTTTGTCTGCGCTGTCTCTGTGTTGGTTGGGGGGGCAGTGGGGGTCTGGGGACTGGTCCGGGCGGTGGCGGCAGTGGGTGTTGTGGCCCTTTTGGGTGTCCCGACCTCATGTTTAGTGGTTTCATGGCATCTTTTGTTCTTCAGGTGTGGCTCTGGGCTGGTCTCCCTTTTGTGATGCAGGCTGTGGTCCGACTTTACACCAGGTCAGAGCAGGTGTTAGTTTCCTGCAGCTAACGCACCTTATCTCATGTTTTGTGATCTTATTGCCGATCTGGCTGGTTGTTGAACATTTTGCGGAGTGGTGTTGTTGTGGCTTTTTGCTCAGGAATGCTTACTCTGCATCTCATTAGCGATAGTTGTGGAGGTCATCAGTGACAATGTTTTTTGCAGCTGCTATCGCAGTCAAACTGGTGCTATGGGCTGTTAGTACCAGCTTATGAATCGGGTGATAAATTTATCACAACTTTGGCTGCGATAAAGTGCCATTAACTGGGCGATGGCTCCTTGAGAATATGCCCCTAGGGGTTTTCCACTAATTTATCCAATCACTAATGAGAATAAGGTCTCAGCTATCAATTGGCATTAACTTAAGAAATCAGCAAGAAAAGAATAGCAACAGCTTTTCACGTTCACTTGTGATTTGATTATTTCTCACAGCCTTGTGGTTACAGCAAAAGTACAGAGAGTACAAGTTCACTTAGAGACCAATGTCTGTGCACCTTCTGCAGGTTTGCTCGTATTGAGTCTTACGAAATGGAACCTGAAATAAAATGGATTGCACAAGGTGATAGAAAATGTTTCATAAGGGTAAATGGGACAAGAAAAAGGGAGAAAAAAAAATTAAAAATCAGTTCCTGGCACCAAAAACACGATAGCAAATTTCTGTGCACCAGAATTACCTTCACTGCATGCTTTTTTTGTAAGTGAACTCTACTTAGTGAACACCTTCGAAAAAGTCTTGACATAAAATGTGAACAGTGTTATCCTAAATACCCTTTTTTACCTCGGAGGACAAATCTGTTATCCTAAATACCCTTTTTACCCGAGAGCACAAATCCAAAGGCTTCTCTGCCTCTCCAAGAGGAATGCAATCGATCTACCACTTTTCTAGTCCATATCAATAGGAGATAAAATGCTGTCCATTGGTATCACTTGCATTCCGCCCCATGCATCAACGTGTTTAGGACACAGCTGATCTGCTCTTATTTCACAAGAATGTGACAACCTGGTGGAACGTTTACTCAGGTTTTCCATTGGGGTTGCATTGCTAGAAATGTGACGCAAACCAGACAAAAAGTCCTTTTTGACATTTATTAAGCCACACAAAGCCACTTTGTATAGTTTAGTAAAACAAAGTGAAGCAAGACAGCGTATATCCCCACCTTGCATTACCTAGCATTAGAAAGGTGTTCCATGGGTGGGACATTGGTGTTCCAATGCATCCAACCATGGATTTTGATGCATTACTAGATTTACTAAAGATAGTAAAGTTGGGAATGAGTCAAAAAGCTACGCCTGCCTGAAGCAGGAGTAACAAGGAGAGATGTGTTCAATTCTTCTTGTTAGTTACCCTTTCTATGTGTGATGCATTCTGCAGCACATATTGAAAGAGGAGTGTCCCTTTAAGGAATCTTTCTGTTATGTAGACACCCTTGCACCATGGTGCAAAGATGCCTGCGTTGGTGCTAGGCTGCGCACAGTGCACCAACACTAGGAGACAGCAGAAATGCTCCATATCTTTGTAAATATGGAGCATTTCTGCCGCCTCTCTTTTGCAAAATGCAGGGTAGCAACTTTGCTTGATGCCATGCTTTTTGTGGAATGTAACTACATATGGCCCCTGGTGTTTTCAGTTGATGTCCTACCTGTCTTACCATTTTCAGTGGTACGTACATGTGTACATTATGCGAAAGAATATATATCGAGAAGAGAATCTTTGTGAACAGTATACTTTTTAGCTAGGGTTCACATCTATACGCACCCAATTGAGCAGTTAATCTTCTCGGAGCAAAGCTACCTTTGTGATTTGTGGTTTTTTTTGGTAAAAGAAAATATTGACATTTCACAAATACATAAATATTTCTCCTTATGTTTGGTTATTAATGTGATAGACTCGAAAAAAGAAAGCTTATTTATCTTCAAAAGTCATTTAAATCTTAAGGACATAGTTCAGGAAAATGGCCTGTTGGATGTTTGGAGATTTGCTCACTCCTCTATTAAAGAAGGCACACATTATTCCTCTGTACATTCCACCTGGGCACGCTTAGACTACGTATTCATATCGGCAGGCCTGGCACCATGGCTTGCTCGGTCGCAACACTTAGCCCGTACCCATTCGGACCATTCGCCGGTACTCCTGGAACTCCGGGTTCCACTTGCATTCTCGCCCTACTTAAACTGGGGCCTCAACCCGGCACATCTCAGAGATGCAGTCTCCAAGGCTGAATTGGAGCAAGTCATTCGAGACTTCTTCGAGCGTAACATGTCCTCAGTTGAGAGCGTAACGACCATTTGGGAGGCCTTTAAGGTGACTATTAGAGGGTGGTGCATCTCCAAAGGCGGTGGCATTCTTAAATCCCTGCGCAATGAACTCTACACACTGGAATCAGACCTAAGCCAGCTAGAACACGCTATTACTCAACAGCCTGACGATTGTGCGCTGCAGGCTCAGATTCGGGACAAACTCACAGAATACACGCAAACCGCAGATAGGGAATGCACATTTTTGGGGCGGCCGCATATGGCTGCATTTATGGAGAGGGGGACAGATCAGGTAAGGCGCTGGCTAATTCGATTAAGCCTCCCAGATTTCGGAACTATGTGACTGAAATACATGATACTGGTGGAAACATACACAGAAGTATCCCTGAGCAACTTCATACCTTTAAGGAACACTACTGCGCGTTGTACTCCTCTCACAGAACTGACCCTCTAGACCTCCCAGCTTACTTTGCATATACAGCCCTTGCTTGGCTGGGGGAGGTCCAACAGAAGTTCCTCCATCATGAGTTGGAGCTCGGCGAGATAACTGATGCGATTATGGGCATGCAATCCGGTAAAGCGCCTGGCTCAGACGGCCTACCTATTGATTTTTATAAACGTTTTGCTCCTATTCTGGCCCCAATTCTGAAACAGGTATTTTATGCAGCGCTCGATGAAGGCTGTCTCCCTCGCACCATGCGCGAGGCGCTAATTACCTCCCTACTGAAATCGGGCAAGCCCCCCACTTTATGCGACTCATATAGGCCCTTATCGTTATTGAACTGTGACACTAAAATCTTGGCTAAAGTGCTGGAAACTCGCCTTAATCTCCTCATGGAACGACTGGTACTGCCTGACCAGGCAGGTTTCGTGCCCAACGGTGCAACTGTGCACAATCTCCGCACTCTTCATGCTGTCCTCCAGGATATAAGTCCTAAGTGCAAAGCAGTGGCGGCATTCCTTGATGCCACCAAGGCTTTCGATTCATTGGAATGGGACTACCTTCTAGGTACGCTACGACATATGGGATTGCCATTCAATTTCATTGATTGGGTTTGTTTATTATATAATCAGCCGACTGCTACCGTACTACTCAACGGTGCCAGATCTGACTCCTTTATTATTCAGTGAGGTACACTTCAAGAATGCCCCCTGTCCCCCATCCTTTTTGCTATTGCAATCGAGCCCCTTGCAGCGAAACTCCGGCAGCATCACAACAATTGCGCCCTCAACTACCCATCCCGCCCGCTTCTAGTGTCCCTCTATGCGGACGACATTACCCTTTACATTGAGAAGCCACAAGAAAACCTGAATCTGATACTACGCGAAATCACTAAATTTGGGGGTATTGCCGGTGTGCAAATGAATTGGGGCAAATCGGCCATTTTTCCATTAACTGATAACACTCACCCGCACCCACTCGACTACCCTCTGGTATGGGAGCAGGAAGACCTTAAATACCTGGGCATTCATATTTCTAGACGGAAAGAGGACATGATGCGGGCTAACTATGGCACTGTGATTGACAAAATTACTGATAATGTCACCAAATGGGTTCACCTCCCACTATCAATGGCTGGGAGGATAGCACTGGCCAAGATGGTACTGTTCCCAAACTACTATATATCTTCGTTAAGATCCCATGTAACCCAGGGAGTTATTTTTTAAAACCTTGAGATCTCAGCTTACGAGGTTGATATGGGGCGGGAAGCAAGCACGCCTCAGCCTTGATACTCTCATGCTCCCTTTCCATTTGGGCGGTTTCGACGTTCCCAACTTCGAGAGATATTACTGTGCCCAAGCGCACTTCGCTGCATACTGGTATTTCCCGCCCCCATTCATGGAGCATCTCGCCGTGGAAGATGGGCACATGGCTCCCACTGTCAGCGCAGGTTACATGCATGCCAAACTAGGGCCCAGAGAACGCGACCCCTCTACAGTTGATTGCACGGTGGCTGCGTGGCGCCGGATGGAGCAAATCCTTGAATGTGCGTTCCTTTACTCACCTAAGTTGCCTCTTGAAAATGACTTAAAATCTGCAATAAAGGTTTTTGGAAATAAAAAAAAAAAGTAATGTAATCTAAATAAGTGCATTAGGGGGATTGAATTTGAAAAGAATATTTTAACATAATTTGTCTCTTTACAGCAGTTATACTGTTTTCAAAAGCATAGCTGATTATATTTTGTTCATGTGAGATTTCCTGTGGTCAATAACTGTTTGTGTCTGTACATTTATTAACGAAAATGCTAGATTCACGCAGGGGCGGCTCCTCGATTAAGGCGGAGGAGCATTGCCTCATTGCTTTCTCACAGTGTTAGAAGCAGAAATATAAAATGGTATTTTAAATACCATTTTATGTTTCTTCCTCTTGCACTGCGAGAAAGCAGAAGGGTATACCTGATTGGGGGAGGGCGGGTCGGGGAGGAGTGAGCAGAAGGGTATGCCTCGTTGGTTGCGAGTAAGGGAGGAGTGGCTTGCCCAATGCTGTGGGGCGTGACTGTTTGGTCGTCCCCCTAGGGCCGACCAAACCAGTCATGGGTACTCTGCCTTTTCTCTATGTTGGCTGCATGCAGCCTACATAGAGAAAATGATTCTCCATAATCACAGCACGCCACTGCAGCACTGTGATTAGTGTAGGGGAGGGAGGCTGCCTGTGGCTGTTTCCATTTGGGAAAACGCAGGACCCGGGCAAGAGCTGAGGAGGAATGGTACTCGGTAAGGTACATTTTTTTAAATTTTAATTAAACTCCCCGCCACCCCCGCGCAGCCTGCGCAACCCCCGCACGACCCCACCCACCCGTCCCCCCAACCAAGAGTCATGCAGCCACGACTGGATTCATATTCAGATCTCTCTAGATCTAGCACGGTCAGATTAATAGTAACGTTAACAAGGTCATCAATTATGAGTAGATTCTGCAGTCCCTTGCCTTACCCTCTGGTCGGAGAATCACTTGGGGTTCCTGCCTCTCGCCTTAGTGACCATAAAGGTAGTGCAGAAGAAAAAATGTTAAAAAAAATGTTTTCTTTTTACAGTTTTTCTCTCCAAATCCTTCCTAAAGCAACTCAGCTGGGAATATATTTTTGTAAGATTAAGAGCGAGACAAAAATAATCTGTGAAGGGGTATGCAGTGTCAGTTCTGCTGCACCCAATATTTTAGTGAACCACATCTTTTAAAAGATTGAAAAGAGATTTATTGAAACTATGAAGCCCTGTGGCAAAATCATCAAATCTAGTGTGACACGAAAAGTGTCAAAACGATTTTGAACAGAAAGAAAGGAATATGGTAAAGTACATTGTTTGTAGATATGTTCACAAAACAAGAATTTGCTTTAAAAAGCCCTCATGCGATGCATAGACACATAGTTTATGGACTGATAGATGATGTCAGCTACCAAGACATTAGCCTGCAAGATCAGATAGATGTTGAATAGATTTAGGTAACAGGGTAAACATTGTGGTGTACAGGGCCAGACTGGGACCCAAATGCAGTCCTGGCAAAATGCTCAAACCAACCCTGCCCTTTCCCTTTTTCTTTCACTTTATTCTTTCTCTTTCTCTTTCTGGCTCTGTTTCAGTTTCTCTCTTTTCTTTCGCTCCTTCTGTGACTGCTGCCATAAACTGTATGGATCTGCAGAAAGAGGTGGCGGCCTTCCATCTTCTAATACAGGCCTCCATTGACTCCAGCCCCTCCCCCCCAAGGAATTGACCAATTGCATAAAAGACCAGACTAACCCTGATGCAGCATCTTCTTGATATAGCCATCAGGGAGGAAGTGACACTGGGTTAGTTAAGCTGATAAGAAACTATGGGGCATATTATCAAGCAGGGCGTTAAAATTATCTCAGTTTTAGCAGCAGAAAACTACAGCTGAAGAGGCGATAACGGGCTTGACAATATGCCCTGGAGAATTCCAATAAAAGCCCATTTTGACACCAGAACATGGGTTTCTTTTGGAATTTACAAGGCCATATTATCAAGCCCATTATCGCTGCTTTAGCGCTGTTTTCTGCCGCTAAAACAGCGATAAATTTTAACGCCCTGCTTGATAATATGCCCCTATGTGAATTAGTCTAGCACTGACATGCCTGCACCTCAAACAGAAGCAAGCCTTTTAAATAACATTCTCAAATAAGTGATTTCAAATTCAAACGAGAGATCAAGCAAAATTAAAAGCAAACAGGGTAGTTGTTTTGATTGTCATCTAATAATTCTTTAAAATATCCAGACAGAGCCCTGGAAAGTAGCTGGATGAGCTGAAACCCCACTCGTTATGCACAGCTGGCCTCAAGTATCGCATTTGGATGCAAATATTCATCTCTTCTATCTAAAAATGGAAAAGATCCACAATTAAGAATCAAGATATGCAAATGTCTTACAAAATCTACAAATAAAAACTATTCATGTTCAGGGTTTCCATTTATTCTCATTTGAGCAGCCACCGCCCATGGGTTCCCCATAAACTTTCAAACTGTCTTGAGCGACTTATGACCAATAACCTCAGCATTTATTAGGATCATTAGGTGCATGTCCTTGTCTTAGGGTGCTTGCAAAGTATGCATGGAAATTCAGCATATACTTTAACATCTGGCTCAAATACCCTTTGTTCACATGAAACGCTTTAGAAGGTAAGTAGAGAATTGGCAGAGCTTGACATCACAGCATGGCAGTAGGTATCATTAGCACAGTGGGGCATGTTAACAAGCCCATATCACCACCACAACATCACTTTAAGGGGCATTGCCTCATTTAGGGGCTTTGGCTTGTTTAGCGGCTTTGCCTTATTTACAAGGCGGTGTTAAGCCACTTTACCTGGCTTAACGGTGCCTTGCAAATAAGGCATCCTTTCACTCTGTACTTAGGGTGAAAGTGTAGGGGAAGGGGTATGGGGGGTGGGCATTCCACCGCAACACCATTAATTGTGATGCTGCCCCCTATTTACAAGGGTGGTGTAAATAGGAGGCGGCGCCAAATTTAAGACCAGGGAAAACCTGATCTTAAACAGGCGAAAAGAGGAGAAATGCTTTATTCCACCTCAGTATTGCTGTATCCGTGTGTGCTGCATTGTGCAGCACACATAGAAACATGGGAGCTGCATTGTGCAGCACACAAAGAAACTGCAAATTGCCATTGATTGTTTATGTGCAGGAAGGTGCCCCTTCTACACATAAATTGTCCCCAAACAATATGTTTTGCTACTTCTATGTGTGCTGCATTAGGCAGCACACATAGAAGTTACAAAACACAATTTAAAGTTTTTTTATGTGTAGGAAGGGAGACCTTGCTGCACATAAACAATCTTCCCATAACTGCAAACACCCTGGCACTATGGTGCCAGGGTGCCTGCTTTGGCGCTAGGCTGCTAAGTTTAGCATCAGTGCAGGGGGAAATGGAGGGCTCCACCATATTGTTGAAAATATGGTGCAGCCCTGCGTTTATGAAGTGGCGGAGTGTGGCGTTAAGCCTGGAAGCTACCGCTGCGCTCCGCTACTTCATTGTAAATATGTCCCAGTATGTACAGTGAGGTGTGGGTGACCAGTGCACCCCAATTATGACTATTTTCTACTACCACGAGCGGGGGGTACAAGAGCGTTGTCCTTACTTTAATTCACCAGTTTACCTCTCTACAGTGTGTTCTTATATCAATCTACAATGGTTTTGCAAATCCCCTATGAAACTCAGGACTAGAAGCATTGGTGATAAGTAACAGTGCAGCTTCAATTCTGTGCTGCTTTCCAAGGCATTGTACACATGCACATGCTGAAAGAAGAGACGTTTGTAGTGACTTCAAGATTACATGTATATCATTTCTACAGTCTAATTTTTGAAATCAAGGATTTGTTTTCTTTTAGTAAAAACAATGCACTTCACAAAATTAGAGGCACACAGTTAAATCAGCATCAGAGGAATATTCCAAAAAAGAAAGTGGGTAATGGAACTACTATTGATCATCGCACACCTCATACTTAATTACCCACTTTAACAAGAGCTCTGAGGAATCAAGCCACTTTCAAGATTTAATATGAGCAGAAATATTAAATAATGAATGTATCCAATGGCACATCTTTGTGAAATCTGTCACGTTTTTATTTCGGTTATATGATAAACTATTAATATTTAAACATACCTTTCTGTTCAAAGGAACAAGTGCTGAGGGCTAGCAAAATGCACACGCAAAGGGGCATTTAAAAAGAAAATCTGAGGCAGTGCTTTATGAGAAAAGGCAGCATTTAATCTTTTCCTGCATTGGTTGAATTTTAGTCTAGATAATGACCTTCATTTCCAAGAAATAAATAACTGCATGCGATTGCATTAGAATCCAGATTTACAAATTCAAATGCCGTACAATGATAAAAACATACAACACACAGTACAATAGTACCCCGACTTATGTAAACAGTGTAAAATGCAAGCCTTAAACAATACATAAGACTAAAAAAGAAGACATTCCTGTGCACACTACCCTCTTTTGCAAGCATGCCTCCTTTCATTGTTTCGAACGATCAAAGTGCTCTCTACTTAGCTTAAGACACCTTCAAGAACAGACAGTGAAGCTGCATGGCTTCTCTCAATAACGAGTACGTCCCCCGTTCTTGGCTGCAGCCATAACAAACTATTGGTACACTTTATAAGGAGGAATATTGAGTCAAGACAGAAAAGTGCTAAAACAAAGGAAGGACTCCCATGCAGGCAGGTCCTGCCTAACTACAGTAAAAACACAGGAGATACTAAGAAATACTTCATACATCCAAAAAGAGCTGTAGTAGCTGTGCAACAAGCTGGTGGAAAAGCTCGAACCAATTAACAACCATACCAGTCAAGGCTTAACATGGTAGAGCCGTAAAAGCTTATATAAACAGGTACTGTAAAAAGTGCAAGTCAATGGCATAGCCAGACTAGTTGCCACCGGTGGCATTCTCTGCACCGCCCCCAGTGCTTAATTTGTAAAATATTAAGTGCAGGTGTTCAAAATTGTTTAGGAAGTCCCACCCACTTTCCCGGCTACACTCGCTTCCTCCAGAGGCTCCACCCACTTCCTTTATTGGTTCCACCCACATCCACAAGCCTCAATACATCATAGCCACCTCCTCAAATCTTGAGTTCTGCAAGAAGCTGAAGAACTGGCTCTTAACATAAGCACCTCCGGAACCTGACACCTGACACCTACACAGCTGCCTAAGTGTTTGGATACCCTCTCCGGTGATTACTGTGATACACAAATCAATATAGCATAACATAATGTAATATATGGGAAGCCTATGACAACAACTTAAAAGTGAACTCAAATTAGAGAATGTGTGTAATTCGCAAAGTGCAGCTTTAGGAAAGGTCATTAGAAGACTTGAGGCAGCTTTGCAAACTAAATAGAATGTGCGTGTACTGTGCTGTTTAACAGATATGAAGGGGTGAAGGAAGAAATACATTAAAGAAGGCAGCAACAAATGCAGGCAGGAAGGGGAGCACTGGAGTGAGGACATATTTGAGTAACAGATGAAAGAGTGAGGAAATAAGAAAATAATGTGAAAGGAAGAAATGAAGGAATAGAGAGAGAAAGGAAGTGATTAATGTGTGATGGATGCATAGAAAGAAGAAAGTAAAGGAGCAAGAACAAGATGAGCATAAGGAAGAGTTGATGATAAGAAAGGAGGAAATTAAAGAAGAGGTAAAGGAAGGAGGAGGAAAAAAGAAAGTAAGGAAAGAATGGAGAAAGGAGGAATAAATGCACCAAGGGAGGAAGGATGGGGAATGAATGAGGGTGTAAGGAAGCAAGAATGGACTGAGGGTGTAAGGAAACAATAATGGAATTAGGAATCAGGAAGCAAGAAGCATGAGGGGAAAGGAGGTGCAGAGGAAGCGAAAAAGGAAAAAGATAGGACGAAGAAAAGAAAGGAGGTCAGGGGAATGCATACGAGTATGAAAGGTACTGGGTCAAGGAGGCACAGAGAGAATAATGACAGTGTAATATTGCGAAGAATTTGAAAAAAAGATTGAAATAATTTTGTGTCCTTTACATGCTATGTGTGTTTGTAAATCACATATTCACCAAAGGGGGCCTTGACACTAAATTCAAAATGTTATCCAGCTCATAGTCACAAATGTTATCAACCTCAGAAATATTAAAGACTGAGTTGCTCCACCAAGATTTAAATGCATGACCCTGAGGACAAACACTGATCCCTGGAGTGGATATAAAGAAATGCGCAAGAAGGAAAAACATAAAAGAGAGAGTGAGAAAGGAGGAGAGGCCTGAAGGCAAAGACAGATACAGTAGACAAAGAATGTGAATAGAAGTGAGGAAAGCAGAGATAGGGAGTGCAAGACTTGAGTGGAACATGATGAGAATGAAAGAAGTAAAGAGCAATAAGGGAAGAAGAACAGACAGCAAAAGTACGTGAAAAGAGAGTGCAAGAGAAAGATGAGAAGATGAAAATGATAAGCAGTTAATGAGGGGAGGTGGCGATTAAGAGGAAATGTGAACGTAGGGCAGAAAGTGAAAGAAGAATGGAGAGAAGGGAAGGAGTAAGATGTGAAGGGTAGGAAGACAACCAAATACTGAGGAACAGCAAGAAAGAGTACAACTCTGCTTTATTAAAAATAGAGTAATTAAGTATGTAAAGTTGAGGAGTGACAGGGCTGTATCGTTCTTGGCCAGCCTCATGAATGCATAGCTGTGCTGTCCAAGACACACAATAGTGATTTAGGACTCCAAAACACTGAGTGGTGAGCTTGGGGGAGGTGCCATTTGGACATGGATTGTGAGAGCATGTGCCATTGTTAGTTCTAAAATTTCTGACACTAAGGAGTTAGGTCCTTAACCATGAAGTCAGCTGGACCATCAATTAAATGTGTACAAAAAAATTGCCAACTTCACCTTACTTGACTCCTCGTAAACATTACGAAATAAAAAATCGATAAGGGTGCAAGCACGAAGACAAAGATCGTAAAAGGTAGGCTGTGTAGCCATGCTTTTGCATACGAACTCCTGAGCTCTCAAAGAAAATAAAAATCCTGATAATGATTAAGTATGGGCGGATTTTGCGGATCCACGATCCGCGGATTTTGCGGATTTGCGGATCCGCAGATTTGGGGCGGGGCTTCCATGCGAGTGCACATGCCTCTTGTGTGTTTGAAAGGTCTGAGAAAGATCAGTTCAGCAGATGAAGAGAAAGAAACCCCTGGTCACAAGAACAGCATGGGTATTGTGCTCGTGAAAGTCAAGGATGCAAAGGCCTCTATCCAGCATCACAGCCTATTTTCCACGGTAGAGTTGGGAAGAAGGCCACCTGTCCAGCCTCGACGACGCTCACAATTGTTTTTGGGCTAATGAATGAGTCACTGAATTTGAGCATCAACTAGTTCGAGCGACCATGTGTGTGTTACTATGCAATCGCCCCGAAGGGCGCAGGAGTCCCTTGAGTGAGCTGTCCATCATAGTGGGTGAATGGTGGGAAGACGGTGCAAACCGCGAGTGTGTGGGCGGGGCCAAACGGGCAGGGCTACCATGCGAGTTCACACATGCTTCTTGTGTGTATAAAAGGTCAGAGAAAGATCAGTTCAGCAGATGAAGAGAAATAAGCTCCTGGTCACAGAAACAGCACGGGTATTGCGCTCGTGAAAGTCAAGGATGCAAAAGCCTCTATCCAGCATCACAGCTGATTTTCCATGGTAGATTTGTGAAGAAGGCACACCTGCCTCGACGACGCTCACGATTGTTTTTGGGCTAATGAATGAGTCACTGAATTTGAGCATCAACTAGTTCGAGCGACCATGTGTGTGTTACTATGCAATCGCCCCGAAGGGCGCAGGGGTCCCTTGAGTGAGCTGTCCATCATAGTGGGTGAATGGCGGGAAGACGGTGCAAACCGCGAGTGTGTGGGCGGGGCCAAACGGGCAGGGCTACCATGCGAGTTAACACATGCTTCTTGTGTGTATAAAAGGTCAGAGAAAGATCAGTTCAGCAGATGAAGAGAAATAAGCTCCTGGTCACAGAAACAGCACGGGTATTGCGCTCGTGAAAGTCAAGGATGCAAAAGCCTCTATCCAGCATCACAGCTGATTTTCCACGGTAGATTTGTGAAGAAGGCACACTTGCCTCGACGACGTTCACAATTGTTTTTGGGCTCACAGGAAGGGCATGTTGTAAATATTTTACGATGGCGCCGGCAAGCTGCCAGCGCCATCCTAAAATACTTACTAAATTAGCTTCAACAGGAAGCTCTAATAGATAAAATCGAGCACCTGCTTTATTTTATCTATTAGAGCTTCCTGTTGAAGCTAACTTAGTAACTATTTTAGGATGGCGCTGGCAGCTTGCCGGCGCCATCGTAAAATAGTTACAACAGGCCAGGCTTCAACTTTTGCCCCCGGAATAATCCGCCGCTCGCGGATTTGCGAATTCTCGGTAAATTCACGGGAGTTCGCGGATCGCGAATTTAACGAAAATTGGCAAAATCCGCGAGCGGAACGGATTTTCCGCTCATAATTAATAATGATACTTTACATTATAGATAAAGAAACACACGATCTAGAAAGTGAATACTAGAGCATTCGACCAGCAACGATTCAGGTACTGGTTTCGACATTCCGCGAATTGTAGAGAGGTGATTGACAACAATTCTATCCAAATACTAAAATAGAATCTCATTTTTTCTTTTTTTACATATATCCTGTAGATAAATAAAAGAGACAGAGCCCTGATGAGAACCCATAAAGTGACAGGAATGGGTTTGAAACGCGTCGGCTTTTGAATCAGGAATGCATTAATTTGCAGTACATTTAATGACTTTGACAAATTTAATATGCACTAATTTGCTACTTGTTGAATAATCGTATCTAAATGTTCACTTTGTCCTTTGTTTAGTTAGATATCATTTATGTGAGTCTAATTGTTGATCAAAATGAATATGGTGTCTATATATGTAATGTAATTTATGTGGTGTTTATATATGCAATGTGGAATGTAATCTGTTTTGAAAATTTATGTTGGAATTGTTGAATGTATTTAAGTGTCTTTTTTGTACCTAAACTTTTTGGAATATAATGAAATAAAAAGCAAAGAGGTATTAAGTAAATATACCTAACAGACCATATAGTAATACTGGTTTGTTTTCCTCAATTGGGAGGTGTCAAGTAAGGTGAAGTTGGCAATTTTTTTGTACACATTGTAAGTTCTAAGGCCTACTTCCTCAGATTGTATGTGACCATGGAGCTCCACCCCACCTCCTTAAGCTTGGTGCATGCGCCGCCAAAAGAGATTGATGCATCGGGGCCAGGAGTGCTAAAGCCGGCACTGCCAAACGCTCACTTACAAAACTCTTTAATTCAACCACTCACATTAACTTGAGTATTGAAAAATAAATCACAAATTAACTAACTCCATGTGAAGATAGAAAGAATGCCATATTTTTTAAATGATGGCTTCCTTTTATATTTTTTTCAGTTCAGGCTTGTTTGAAAAGGTGTGCCCGTCTCGTGGGAGCGAGGAGTCGATCCAGGCGGTATTGACAGACGGAGACCTAAAGACTCTCCTCGCATGCCAAGGTTGCTCGCCACCATTCTACGATACCCAAGATCGTTTCCCTCTACTTATGCCCTTCAGCACTGGTTATCACTCAACCCTGTCCTGAGGAAGATCCTAATTCAAGAGGATCGAAACGCCTTCGACCACTCAGCGCAATCCAAGGCGCAACATACAATGTGGTTAATCTAAAATTGCAGCCAGCCCAAAGTATAACCAAAAAGACCATAATTCAGCTGGAACCATATTGTTGCTAGTACTCACTGTATATATTCATGCACTAGTCACCCTGTGCTGTCTTTTGCTGATCACTTTGTCACTTGCGTCGCCACCATGTACATCACTAGCACCACTTGTGCACCAAGTACAAATAGGGTTGTTTTAATTGAATTGTTTACAGTGATGATACAACTGTAACCAGTCCTGTTCATGTTTTGGATAAACATGATGCCATGAGCACATTTACAACTAAGAAGGAGTCTCCTTTTTCTTGTCTGATAATGTTGTTTAACATATCCTACGTAATTGTCTAGAAATAATGCCTGTTGGGATACCATATGTTTATATTCTATTACGTCTCAGGGCATCAAAGGTGATGCCAACAACTATAACCATCTTCTCCAAATCCCTTTTCCAAATCCAGAGAATGATTGGAATAAATATCTAAAAAGCATATCGGCAAACCCCTCTACTCTCCCTTTCTTCATTTCCCTCCAACAAAGGCACATACAGCCAGTAACGGTTCTTTTTCAGTGTTCCAGAGGATGCTGTAGTGCAATAAGCTCCAGGAGAGTTCTGAATTATAGAGTGCTTTCTGGTGCTCTCTCAGTGAAGAAACAAAATGATGGGGTCCCAGCAGAATGTGATGAGGGGCCCCAGAGTCTCGCATATGTCACAAATATTCAGTAGATGGCTGAGGTTGACTTAGACTGTGAAAATTGAGAGTGAGAAACCCTCTTCTGCCTCCACCATGTAGTATCATATGGTGTCCATATTACATGTTTAAGTAAAAAGGAAAACTGGGCATATTTAAAAACAACAGCCAACATTGAGGCGCTGTCATTACATTTTAACTGCGACACTGAATGAGGATCAAGTGCAGGGCAAGAGATATGAAGTGGAAGGACAGCAGTGGCCCCTACGATAAATCTGAAGCACAGGCCCTCAGCACGAGTGACAGGAGATTAGAAGAACGTGCCTAAATGCCTGACAGTTAAGTTATCATTTTTTTGTGTGTCAGGCTCTCCTTGCTATTGTGGATCAAGTAAATCTAATATATCAAAATTATACCTGTGTTGAGGGTGCCAGTGCTCGTAAATTTTTCACTCATGCTGACGCTGTATTTGTAAAATGTTAATGAGCAGTCCCGCAAACTTCCAGCCTGCTGTGGCCAAGCTCGGCCAAAAGCCCGCCCTTAGCCATTCTTTACCGGAAATGTATTAATGTTCTGTGAAAGGCAGGCTCAATCTGCTCATGACGTGACATCACTAACGTGATGACCACGCTCCTTCACTTTCAGTATGACTCGATCAGGGTGGGACTTTCCATTAAACATACCAGGCATCAGCCACAGAACCGGAGAGCCCGAAATTCATTTTTATAATTACTGGGTTATCGATTAGCCGGATGAGAAAAATAACATAGACCCGGCCCGGTGAAATAAGTGCTGTTGCTCAACACCGGAAAGCTCCGGCACAAATTAAGCACTGACCGCCCCCACTTGCTATGCCACTGTTGCAACTGTACAAGGGCGGAGTTGGTTAAAAGGAATATATTTATGTTCGTGCAACATGGAAGTTAAAATGCATGATTGATTGTCGATATAGGCAGCCAAAGGCTGCTAGCCTCATAAGCTTGTATATGCGAAGACCGCAATAAAGTGCAACCGTGCAAAGTCATGGTTAGTTGGAATATATCTTAAATATCCATAATCGAACAAAATAAAGTGCTGTGTGCAGTTTCCACAAAGGACGGTTGACGGCTGTATTACAAGTTTAATGATCATCTAAAGTAACCAATTCCAAGCAATAGAATAGAGATTATGCAGACAGAGTACAACAATAGAAAACAAATCATTTTAGGAAAAAAGGATGTAGTGATGCCAATACCAGAAGCCCTTTGAACTTTTAAGTCACCTTTTAAGCCGCAAAGAGATCTCCTCTAAAGCTCAGATATGAGGCAGCACCTGTAAACCCACAGCCTAACCATACAGTAAATCGCTAATGGAATTTACATCACTAGGCAGACCCCCAGGATATAGGATTAGCAAATTTGGGGCACAAAATTTGAAATTTAGCGGCACAAATATGGAAATTTAGCGCCATTTTAGCTGCACTTTATTTAACAAATACGTAAATGTTTTAGCAGAGTATTCTACTTTGAAATAGGCCTGTTTAAAGTGTCTGCAGTTCTACGGAAGCACAGCTCCAGTGCTAACCTAGTGGGAGGGAGCTGTATTTCTCCCTGGGATGTTCTAGTGCCCATGTATGCACCCCTGCAGGGCTAACAAGCGCTATATAAATGCAAACCTTTTTCCCTCTTCTATCCTTCTGAATACAAATAACTGACTATCCACCACTCAAATTATTTTCATATTTCACTATACTAATTCAACACTAATCCTTCTAGGGTTCCAGAGTAGTGTGCTATGTGCCGAAAAAGCGTTATGCGCCTCGTCAGGGGTAGTAAGCACTATATAAATGCAATTACAATAGTATGACCTCCCTTGTGTAAGGTTTTGGGAGACAGTGCACCCTGGCAACCCATTAAGGGGAACACTATGTAACTTTTTCTGTAGGCTAGGGCAGCTTTTTTACCGCTCTGACACAAAAACTGACTATTGTGCTCCAGGTGTGGGTAGAAAGCCATTGTCTGCATTCATGAATGTATGGCGAGAGCAGAGGGGTGCCGTTAATGAGCTAAAGAGGATCCAGAGCGCAGGGAGTCTGCCTTCCCCCAAGCCCCATAGGTCATCAAGCCATTCCTAATTAGCCCCATCACCTTATGGAAAGTGTAATTTCTGTCTGGTTGGTGTCGCATCTGGGGGCATTGGCAAGGGATTTTAAAACCTGGGCTATCCACCAGGTAATCCTCTTTTGTCCTCTTCAACTCTGGATCAGAAAAAAACAAAAGGTAGAGGACACACCAATCTCCACTTATGACTCTGCTTGATGTTATCAAGTGGCTATCTATGTTCTGTGTGCACAAGGGTGACTCTCGTTATAACCGGAGGCAGGGCACTTTCTTTTTCTATCAGACACTGACTTTTGTAGCTGGCCTAGGTGAAATTCTTCAGAATTGGGGTACAATTCCCTGAATTACAGGATCAACTAGTAGACCGATTGGCTGGAGTGTGTTGTGTGGGGAGGTAAGGAGGAGTTGCCCATGACCTACTCACCCTGCGGCACTAATTGTGTAAAAAGCGATAATTTTTATGCAATAAAACCCCTTCATTTGAAATTTCTTTACAATATCCATGAAGGTTTGACCTAGGCGGGAAACATCATTTACAACGAGGTCTTTTCCACGCATGACGTTATCAACGATCCACTTACCCCGCAAACGTCTCTTCAACGCGGGTGCCTTCCACGACCGTCTTTACCACGCAAGTGGTATTCCTTTTGGTCGGCCTGCTTGTAAGTTCTGCGTGACGTTGGAGGGGTTGGGGGGGTCTCTCCCCCCCAATTAAAAAAAAAACAAAAAACGAGCAGGCTACATACATTAAAAAAAATGCACTACAGTGTCATTAAAAAGTAAAAGAAAAGAGCCGCACCAAAGACGTGGCAGTGTACGTCAAAATTGTAGTCCTTTTTTAGTTTTGGTAGACGTGTTTTCACGCATATTTCCATGGTGGATGGAAGTGAGAGCTGCTGAACGTAACGTTTTTTTAATGCGATGTTAGAACCTGCGTACTAAACAGCTGCGTGGTAAAGCCACTTGCGAAGTAAAATTCACGTGGTAATGCCATGCGGAGTATCTGTATTCGTGGTAAAGACATATATTCGACCGAGGCACAGGGACTGGTTGTAGAGTGAGTTGGGTGTTGAATTGCCTTTCAGCTCTACCCTGGGGATGCCCACAGCATGACCTCATGCAGGGACGATTCCGGAAGCTGTTTCCTGATTACTGGTTCTGTAACTATACAAACTCTGTATTCAACTGCAGGTTTATGTGCTTTTCTGAGTATATATTATGGAAATGCTTCCTGGTAGTGGGAATCTGACCCGTGGGGGAGGAGGGGTGTAAATATTGTACATTGGTGAAATGCTAGGTCATCATTATGTGCATCGTCACTATATATAATGTTTTTTTCAGTGTACGTATTTGCATACAATCTGCACCATTCGTAAACCTGCGACTTTATAAGTTTGGAAGTCAATCTGAGTTACGGTCTACTGTTGAATATGGCAAACTTGTCAAGTGTACTTCTTTCTTAATTGGTGGTGTGAAGGTTGGGGCACATATGCGCACACTGAAGACAGTAATGGTTTTACGTGGTTTGAATTATAGAAACGCGCATGTTGTTCAGTGGCACAGCTAGCCAGTGTATGTTTGAAAAGACCCCTTCTATTCAGACCTGGTACCAATCCTCGGATGTTTTACACAGTCCACCTTCCTTTCACCAGTTTTTGTTCCTCCCTGAATGTCTGCCTGCAGCAACTCTTGCTCACTGCACTTTCTCCTAGCCGTTCATACCACTCTCACCTCACTGCAAACCCTGCACCTTCCAAGGCCATCACTGTTCTATTTACACATCCTCTAACTTTTCCAAATTTCGCTGGCAGTTTTGTAAAAATCGCGGCATTTTTACAAAACTGCTGACTTCGCGATTTTTTTGCAAATCGCGAAATTCTGGAGGGTCTGACTAGGAACTGTTAGCAGCAGTTTTGAGTCAAACATCAGATTGGTGCTCTGGACATAAATAGCCTAAACAAATGATAATGATGGGCTCCGCATGATCACTATCTTAGGAGTTGATGCTACCCTTTGCCTGTGTTGTGACCAATCATCTTCCTTTCCAGGCAATTTATATATATGAAGGCACAGCCTGATCGATCTACGTTAAATCACTTTGTTAGCACAGTGCCAGAGCGTCCTTACAACTCCTTGTACCATATTTTAAAAACAGAGGGCAGATAGGTCCTTTCTGGAGGCTAAAGGATTGACACAGTGTAACAAAAACTGATTCAAAGTTTCTTGGCCACCAAGAAAACAGCTGCACATCCCATCTCTCCAGCCATATCCCTTTGACCAGGATTTAGTGTCACCTGAGAAAAAGAGCCCTTTTCTCCTGTGGAGAAATCAAGCCACGGTAATGTTCTCAGCCAGATTCAGCTCTATGTCCAGGGATTTAGGGGCTCATGATGTCTGTCCCCCACTAGAACGGTGATAGGACTGACCGCCAGACGTGCTGCGGTCCCACTGGCCCAATTAGGATGCACCCGCCATACCAGCGGGCGCATCCTGCCCTTCTACCATTGCGGACAGTGCTGCTGGCTGCAGCACCGCCCGAAATGGTATAAGGGCATTAACAGCATTTCCCTGCACCAGGAAAGGAGGTGGAAAGTGATGTAATCTGTCGCAGATGTCATTCCCAATTCAGCTACGATTGGTGACGCTGGGCCTAGGTGTTGCAGATGCCTCAGGAAGGCCTTTTCCACTTTTTGTAATGCCTGTACATTTTGTATTCCCGTGATTTGAGCGCCATAGGTGCTTACAGATGTTGCTTTAATTCTTTACGCAGAGAAAGCTGGCTTTAACATCACACTTGCACAGTAACCTCAATACTTTCCGGGATTTTTGGGAGCGTACCATTTTGGTTACTTGGCTTCCCCAGAGCAGCTTATTATTGATCACGATGCTGTGGTAATCAAAGGTTGTAACCTGTTTTATTTGGTTGCCATAAATCCTGAAGGATAATTTTTGTTTGGTCCAGATTTGCAAGGAATTTATCTACGCAACACTGCAAAAAAATAGTTTCCTCACGGAATGGAAAAACATTGTGCTTAGACATAATAAAAAAGTGTCAAGCCCCAATCATATTACCGGTGTCTATGTGCTAAATATAAAGTGTTTTGTGTCTTTAAACATGATTTACCATCGTTGCGTGGTAAACATTCAAGCATGTGATGTCTTGCGTGAATTTCGTATTCAAGCACATACCCAATATAAATCGTCCTTTGTAAACGACCACTGAGGGCAAACTAATATTATATTTGTAATTTTAGCAAAAAATCCACAAACCTCTGACAAGAACTCGAATTATTTGTCAGGGCATTATTCAATTTGTTATTAATGTTTACATGCTGATATAAAATACAATGAGATTCAGACTATGAGGTACAGATGTTGAACGATGAAGGTGCCATTTTAGGTATTCATATTTTTTATTTTTGAGCATTGCTTAACCTATAAGCAGTCAGTTGTACCGGCACTTTTCATTCAGTCAATGAAGTCTAAAAACAGCAAAGTATGCTTTTCATCTCAGGGACTTTAGGTCTGACAAGTATCTTTTCACAATTCCTGTTATTTGCCAAGAACCCACAAACAAGGAATAGTACAAATCTGGCTCCATCACATGAACATTGATGCTCTTCAACAAATGCCAAATAACTTGGATTCACACTGGACACCAACGTCCCCCTCAGGAACACGTTGACAAAAAAGCAAAGCCATCCTGGTACCAGGTCTCAGTTCTGAAGAATGGGAAATCGATTCTTCCAGAATGTGACTTCAGTACTGCTGTTCAAGCTCTTGTACTCTTGCCTCTGGAGAGTGGTAACATTCTGCTGAATGGCTTTCAATGCTCTGCACTGGCACTCCTAAAGGACATCCACCGTACCGAAGCACCTCTTGTCCAGGATCTGAACAAATATGATTACATTTCACAATCCTGACGGAATACTGTTGGAATTTGGGTTACTGTTCGATGGGGTTGAAGCTTTGTTCGAGCAGCAACCACAAATGTCCGTCAGGGTGAAACACAAGCAAAGTCTACATTAACCTGTGCTTAACCATCTAGCAGCTTTGCACAAAGCAGTCAGACTTAACTTAGAGGCAATGTTTAAAGTATTTATGCAACACCTCAAACATTAATTAAATGAAAATGTGAGGTCCTGCATCAAGAATGCATCTTGCAGTGATAGTTCTAAACTGGAGCTGTGAGGAGATCCATCATACTGAATAGGATCTGTCCATACCACCACAGCTGGGCTGGCAGAGCACCTTCAGTCCCACTACCAAGTGTGCAGGTGGCACCACTTCGGGGGCAAGACTCACAGCATACTGAATCCAGGTACTGGGATCAAGGTGGTTGAGGCCATTTCTGTCCCATAGGCTCTGAACAGGAGGCCAGTCAACTAGCCCTTGGAGACACCCTGGTGGCCTGGGGCTGGGATGCAGGTCTAGTCCTTTCACTCAGGCAACAGGGCAGCAGAGAATCAGGGCAACAGAGTAGCAGGTCAGCAGAGTAGCAGTCCTTCTTAGCCTTCCATAGGTCCAATGGTGAACTGAAGAGTTGGGTTTGAGGGTCCCTTATGTATACCTGCTGATCACTTTGAAGTAGATGTAGGTTCTGGAGGTTTCTACCCCATAGGTGTTCCGAATTTCCTGCTCCCTGCCCTGGCCCTAGCTTGTCTGGGGTCACAATAGACTAGCATCAAATCATTTGTGAGTGTGCTCAGGCAAAGCCATTGTGCTCAGCAAAGTTTGTATGTGACAGCCCCCCCCCCGATCACTTCAGAGATGGCCCATCCTGTCAACATCCTTTGTCTCACTACCTGGGAGCAATACCAAAGACCAACTGCCTAGTCATGTGACCCAGGGTACAGGCAGCATACACTAGATGGTCAGGCCAAGAAAATGCCAAGTTTCTAAAAGTTCTATAAGTTAGTAAAACTGACATTTTCAGAACTGTGAATTAAAATCTGACTTTACAGTTAAAGAGAACTTTAAATTACAATTCTTTAGATACAAAACCTCATGCCTACTTTCAATTGAAAGTTATCACTTATTAAATGTAATAAGGGAACCTAATGTTAACTTATAGGACAGGTAGGTAGGCATTGCTGTAATGAAAAATGGATTTAAGAGTTTTGCCCTACCAGGACAAGTAATGTGTCAAGTACATGTCCAACTTTTCAAATACACTGCACGCTGCCATATGGGTTGCGTAGGGCCTACCATAGGAGTGGCTTATATGTTTTAAAAAGGAAAGTTTGCGGATCCAAAAGGTATATTTTACCAAGTCAAAGTGGCAGTTTAAAACCAAACACAAAGGCTGTAATGGCAGGCCTTAGGCATATTTTACAGGGTTGCTTAAGTGGGTGGCACAATCATTGCTGCAAGCACATTAGTAATAGGACACAACAATTTCCTAAGAGGTAATAGTTAAATATTTATTTAAAAAAGTAAAAGGTTTACACAAAAAAAATAAGAAACACCAAGGATTACATATTGCAGTTTATATCTTCAAAGTAGGAACAAGAATAATTTGGAGACAGCATTAATATTAATCTGAAAATGTGCAATGGGTATATGGTGCACACATAGGGGTCCATTACGATGGCGGGCGGGCGGGCAATGGAGCCAGGGACTGACTGCCGAAGTTGACCACCCAGCCATGCTAATATGGCGGGGGGGTCAATCAGGTATAGATGGTCGGTGGATCGCCCCCGCCAAGCCAGCAGTGGCTACCGCCGGCCCGGCAGGGACAATCAGCTCGCTATCCTAATGGGCCCCATAGTGCTTGTGAGAAAATTGTGAAAAGCGAATGTGAAGCACGTAAGGAGGATACATTTAAAAGGAGGATAAATTTAACAGCGAGTGTGCATTGATTTAAATAGATACAAAACAATATACGAGAAAGTTATTTTGCAAAATCATGTTAAGGGCCAAGGGCCATAAATCCGCTGATTTCTGTCAATGGCGCTTAGGTTTATTTCATGTCAAGTCCTTATCAGGACAGAGATTGCACAAAATGAATTGAAATCTGTCAGAAGAATAGAGAAAGAGAGAGGAAATAAGAAGGAACATGGTTAAATTGTACACTTAGTGACTAAGGGCAAAAATGTCCTACCTGGACCAAGACTTGGAGCCTGAGAAGAAGAGACACAAAACATGACTTGCGTTAGCCTACTTTTTTTTTACAATGAAAACTCTGATTAAGGAGCTGCAAGTTTCTATGTGACGTGGACCAAATTACATGAGTTAAGTGTGGGCACGGAGTGCCGTAGCCTGGGTTATAAAGAGTGCCTCTATAAGTAAGGAGTAACTTTTTATTTAGAGAATTTCTCCTGGGAAATAATGGGATAATTTTGCAGGTTGATGACACCATGAACACCATGAATTTATTTAAAAAAATAGATAATATTGGGATGGTAACTCAGTTTTTACTATCTGCAGTTACAAAAAAAAGAAAACCCTTGTTTTGGAGGTATATCTGCATGCACATACAATTGTCCAAATGTGTCAGTGGGAATTTATAGTTATTGTGCATTTTGTGATTGGTTCATTTTAGGATGATTAAATGTATTGCTTCAAAGGTATTCCCCTTGCATCCTAGCTTTGGTGGATCATAACTTACGTATTAAACCTAAATTTGCACTGGTCAATAAATATGGTAAGTGGGTACATACATGCATAAAAAAGCCAAAAAGGAAAGGGCCAGGCAAAAAGGAATGTGTTTGCAATCATGACGGAAAAACATGACGCATGCTAAGACTGAAACAGTGCTGATCATGCATTCTTAGGGGCCTCTGAGAGGAATGGAGTAAGTTACTGTGTCACACTCTACTGAGATCTGCATCAGAATTCTTATCCACAGCATTTAACTGTGTGTGCTTGCCAATAAGCATATATGTAATACTTTTGGCAACTCTAAACCAATTTGAACTAAGCTTGGGTGAGTAATATTTTCTGGAAGGGTATAGTCTGTAACCCAGACATAATTCCTTCCTAATTTCAGAAAGTTACCACTGCTTGAATAACAAGAGGCTATGTGTGCCTTTTTGACATGTACTGTGCCAGAGGCAGTAGATAACGATGTTACTGTAGTTCACTCTTTTGACATCAACATGAAGAGGAAGATGAATTGCTCTGGGACATTTTTAAATGCAAGTCTGCAACCTTACTAGATCATGTATGTTCCAGGATTAGGTGACAGATGAAAGTCCATCATAGCATCTCCTTCACCTTTATGAGAATTTATGTGTACTTCTCCCCTTACTCATGGTGTGTGTGCATGTGTGTGTGAGAGAGAACATATCAAGCGTTCCCATTTAAAATTGTGATCTAGGAAATATTTTTGGCCTGAATTCACAGGGCCAGTTGTAACATTGTGAAATAGTACATCTGGCATGTGCCAAAGACATATTCTGAGTGTCAGCTTCAGAAGTATACACCCTGTGGGTACTTGACGTCTGCTGGTGTAAATGTCAGCTACATCAGCGTAATATTCTAAAGTAAAAAATGTTGTATTGATGAGAATATGTAGGTGTTTATAAGAGGCTGGTCCTAACAAAAAAATACTTTTGAAAAATAGGCGTGGCATGGGGAAAACCTAGCAGAAGAAGTGGAAGGGTATTACAAATTCCCTGACATACCTATAAATGTATAAACCACCTTGTAGACCACCTAATCCACTAATAGAAACACCTACAAATACAAACTAGTACTGCAAGCCAAGCATCCTTACAGTTATTCTGAAACCAACCACACACAAAATACACACCAGTCATTGGAATTACAGTGCAGTTGTAAATATATCAAGGGTTATAGTGAATCACGCAATAATTGGAAATTACAGATAAACATGCAAAATGAAATGGTACTACAAAATATGCTCACTAATTGTGACATCATTAACACAACTGTCAAACAAAATGAAGTGTTGGCAAGAAAAATCATACAATTAGAAAGATGTTACTTGTTAAAAATGTGTTCTGAAATTAAAGTCAGTAATCCAATGATTACCGATGCACTTTGTTATACCGTAAAACATTTAGGGGCCGATTCCGATTCGGGAGAAAAAAACGTCGTACGACTCGTATTCGTAGCCGTCTCCGTACGAATGGAAAAAGACCGTCCGAACTGCGTAGTACGATCCGTATCCCAAAAATTAATCTGAATATCTGCGAACCATAATAAAAGACCCGTACGAAATGACGTCGGAACCCAAACCGTACGATTTGTAAACATGCCGAATGACCAAACAAGTACGATCCAGACCGGGGACCGAGTATGCGATTTGTACGGGAAAATGTAGTCGCACTTGAAGCACGATTTGTACGGAAAACATCTCGTATGAGTGAGCCGCACCAACAAATACGAACCGCACACCCCTCAATAAAGCGTACGCGAACCCCCACCCCGAAAACGGACCGTATCAGCACGCCGCACCAAAAAATACGAACCGCACACCAATCAATAAAGCGTATCAATTCAATTCAATTATTTTATTGAATATGTTTTGGAACTCCGTGGAGATCCACATATTATACAATTACAGAACACAATATAAAAATTTTTAACCATGAAAAACAAATCATACAAACAATAATTATGCAAAAGCAATTTACCATCCTACTAATAGAGTTCCAAAAAACATTTAAAAAACGTAAAAATTTTGTTGCAAAAAATTCCATTTGGGGGGCTAAGAATAGCATCCAACAGAGCTGTTGCAGAAGAAATACCAAACTGAATACAAGCCGGTTTTATCCAGAGGCGCCGGTAGTTCAATAATGCAGGACAAACTAGCAGGACATGTTTAGAGTCTTGAGTTGCTAGGTTGCAGAAATTACATACATTGGATATCCCGTACCATTTGGCCAACAACTTATTCAGGGGGAGCAAGTCCTGCCTGAGAAGCTGCCAAAAACGGCGTAAACCGTGCGGGATGTTCCATGACAGGTAGGGCTGTCTCTGTCTGATCAAATAGGACTCAGCCACTTGTGTGGCCCCCTTTTTTTGTGATATTAATTTCCGATCCCTCTCAAAACTTAGCTTCCATGTAGCTTGTTTTAGTTGTAATTTCAATTGGGACATGGAAAGTTCTAAAATGGATGCTTCCTCCAACTCAAAAAGAGTGATAGCTTTCCTGTAGTTCTTTATTAGGATCGAGTAAGCATTTAAGGGGCCCATCAACTCTTTTGTAATTAAAGATCTGAGAGTAGAGGGCTTTCCTTTAATCAGACTAAAAACCCAACGGATCACTCCTGCGAGACCCTGAGCCCAGCTACTCCTAAGGCCAAGTTCAAGACGCAGGGTTGCCGAGCTACAACTGTTATTAACCGAGATTAAATTTCTCAGTAAGGAACCCTCCACTGCGTCTAAAAAAACCCATTCTGCAAGGTCAATTAATTCTACCCCGTAAAGCAGAGTCGGGGGAACTTTTGCCCGAAAGGCCTCCAGCAAGTGAGCAAAGTGCCTCTGACCAGTTGATTTATATAGTGATCTAAGGCCTTTACCCTGTGACTTTGCTTTTCGGGAACTGCTTTCTATGTGTAGTTTATTACTTAAATTACTAGTAACTACCATACCCAGAAAGACGTACGACTTTACTCTTTCTAATTTCTGACCTCCCAATTCCCAACTAATGTGGTCCAGTTTTAGTTTGTTTCGTCCCTCCAAGCACATTATCTTACTTTTAGAAATATTTATTTTCAAAAAGTGCTCTTCAGAGAAGGTGTATAGTGCATGCAGACGGTTATTAAGGCCCTTTGGGGAAAGGTCTAATATTAAAATGTCATCTGCATACATTAAGCAGGGAATGGGTCTTTCGCCTAGGCGTGGGGCAATTCCTACACAAGTTGATAAAGTTAGGGGAAGGTCACTAATATAAAGGGAAAATAGGAGGGGCGCTAGTAGGCAGCCCTGTTTGAGGCCATTTGCAGATGGAATGAGCTGAGAGAGACCTCTTTCCCCTCCCAACAGGACCTTGCACCATGTACCATCATGCAGATCCTGAACCAAGCGTAGGAGGCTATATGGCATTCCTAAGATGTGCAGCTTTCTCCACAATACCTGACGGTCGACCTTATCAAAGGCCGTGGAGAAATCTATGAAGGCCACATAGACTCTCCCCTTCCTCGCTCTTATATACTTATCAACTATTACCTGGAGGGCGGTTAGATTATCCAGGGTCCCATGGTTTTTTCTAAAGCCTGTCTGTTCAAGTGGTAGGATATTTGCAGATTCAACCCAAGCATTTATCCTTTTGAGCAGGCATCTAGTAAAAACTTTGCCGATTGCATCCAGCAATGCGATCTGGCGATAATTCTGGGGGAGGTGACGATCACCCTTTTTGTGCAATGGGACCAGGATACTTCCCTTCCAGGAGGGTAGGACCTTTCCACTTAATATGCAGGAATTAAAAATAGGACGTAAGAGCTTGCTCCATTTGACCCTATTCTGTTTTAACACATTAATTGGGATTTCATCGGGACCCATGGCTCCTGAGCGTCTCATTTCCCCAATGGCGAGTTCTATGTCTTTTTCTGAGAAAGACTCTATCGGTTGGCTAATATCTAAAAGCCGAACTTGGGGAGAAACTGGGAGGTTGCTAGCATAGAGGTTTGAGACAAAGTCCCTCCATATATGTTCCTCAATAGGGATAGGCAGCGGAAAGGATCTCGTTCCGCACCCTTCACCTATAAGGGACCAAAATTGTCTCAATTCACCATTAATTGCAGCTTCCCTTATTTTTATCCAGATGGAATCTTCTTTTTCTTTTCGGAGAGAATAGAAGAGTCGCTTCCTTCTCCTTTTTAGTGTTGTTATTTTTCGGGATTTATCCTCAGTTCTATTTAGGTATTGGGCCCTTATAAGTTTATTCAGATCTACATTGAGTAATTTCGGAGGGCAGTGAGTTGTTTTAATAGATTTTTTCTTGTTCTGTTTTTTAGCCCCTGCTATTATTGAGCTCAAAAACAGGGAAAAGAGCTCATTTTCGCGACCATACCAAGAGGGGAGCTCGGAAATTGCTATATCTAGCATATCCTCCAGATAGCGGTGAGCCTTTGCATTCCAATAACACCTTCCCGAACTGTTACCAAAATTTATTTGGCTACTGTTCAAGGACCATTGGTCACATTTAGGGGGGTGTATATTCATTGAGATGGAAATAATTTTATGATCGCTGAAAATGGTATCGGTTACAACAATGTCCTTTAATAACTCAAACGCATGAGACCCTATTATAACATAGTCTAAAATCGATTCCCCTTGATACGATCTATGGGTAAAGTTTGCCGGGGAGTCCGAGGGGAGACGCCCATTTGCGATTATCCCGTCGATTTCCACCAACTCGTTTAGTAATAGTTTACCCCATTTATTTGTTAATATATTCTCAGGGAATATTGCCCGAGGAATATGGAGCGTTTCTTCTCTTACTTTGTCAGAAAACAGATTTAAACTAAAATTGGATATTTTGCAATTCAGGTCCCCGGTTAAGATAATAACCGTTCCAGGGTCTTTCTCCTTAATGCTCTGTATTTGGAGGAAGATTTTATTTAAAATTGTATCAAAACCCGCTTCAGGGGGGATATAGGCGTTTATCAGGGCCAGGCGGGTTCCAGCTGAGGAGATGCCTGACCCAAACAGGGTAACTACCTGAAAAAGTTTACTCGGGTCTAGAAAATGGTTGTAATCCCAGTTTATACGATTGGATAGTAGGCAGGCAATGCCCCCGCTGGCGTGGCCTTTTTTATTCGCAGTAGCACTGCCTTCTAGTACCCAGTAGTCCTTCCCTATTTGAATATTTTCATTACACCATGTCTCCTGGAGACATATGATATTTGACTCCAGGGATAGGAGAAAATGTAGTTTCTCAGAGTTGTTTTTTATGCCTGCTGAGTTCCACGATATTATAGATAAGCCCGTGCTAAAGGAACTGATTAGATGGTAATTTTCCCGAGGATTTGTCAGCTAATACTTTGGGCAGCCAGTTCCAGTGATTCGTTTCCTCTTTGAGGGTGGTATGAGTGAAAAAAGAGGGTTGGGCGTATGATACCACTCGAGAATCACTGGACTTGCTTATTTTTAATTCTTTTATTTCACCCAAACTATTTACATTGCCTGCTGCAGCTAGCAGCAGGGAAGAGGTGGGATTCCGTTGATTTACCATTTTAACGGCAATATTCCGACTGGAGGGCGATAATACAGGGATTACATCTATTCCCCTACTCTGGAGGTCTTCCGCCCGTTGGAGGATAAGGTTAGCTACCAGTTTAGAGAGGAACTTCTCCCTCGTGACCGTCCCCACTTCCGACTTTCGTTGCAGAACTACATCTAGGTCGGCTGATTGAATAAGTTTCAGATTGGCCGATTCTTGGAAGTATTTCAACAAGAGGGATCTATTCAGGATGCAGTCGGCTTCAAAAAGGGGGAAGAAATCTACCCATACAGTATCTATATTATTTTCTATGTTTTCTTTACCTGTGGAAACCTTTGCAGGGACTTCCTTGGGAATAATTACAAAAGGGTTGGAAAAGTGCATGTTTTGTACAGGGTGATTATGCTCTTGCTCTAATGGAGTTGGATTAACTACTTCTTGATACGTAGAGCCTTGGGGAGGAACATCCTGGCCAGTTACACCCTGATAAGCAGGTGCAAAGGGATTTAGAGGCATAGTTGCTTGGGTAAGAGGCTTTGGAACCTGACCTGGAGAGGTCGATTTGTGTGCCACTTTTTTATCCCTAGTGTTATTACTTTGTTGACCAAAGGTAAATATGTTAGTGCTTACTGATGGGGGGGATGTATGAATAGGTAAGAAGGGAAATTTGACCTTAGTTGTTAAGGAGGAAATTTCTTTGGCTGACATATTGGACGGGTTTTCATTATTTCCCACTGCCATCTGTTCTTGAGGTGCCGCTACCAATAGGGGAGAGCTTACATGTTTCCTAAATAAAACTTTCCTCCGCCTATTTTTATCTATCCGTCTTAACAGTTTCCTCTTATGCTTTCCGTTCTTTTTTAATGGTGCAATTTTCCCTCTATTGTCAATTTCCCCCAGAATAACTTCCTCCGCTATTTCCCCGTCCCCCTTCTGTTTCTTAAATATTGGAAATAAATTATTTCCAGTAATTAGCGGGGATTCCCCCTGAGGTTGATTTCCTGAAACGTAATTTACTGAGCCATTTAAATTGACTGGTGGTTGGGGGACACCAGTGTTCTCTTGTACAATTTTTGGGGTAGTTGTAGCTACTGGAGGCTGCTCGTTTATACCAGTTTGGTCTGGGACCGTGGGGGGGAAGGGGGAATCCTTCCCTTCCACTTCCCTCTCTTTTTGAGACTTCAGCAGTACTTTTAGAATTTGGGTAACTGTATCCAACACACAATCAGATCCCCCCACAAATTTTTCCAATAGATGTAAAATAGAGGCCAGTAAGTGTTCTAAGATGTGGAGGGAGTCAGAAAACGGTTTACCAGGCTCCTTACATTGGAAGGAATTTAATCCAGTCAAATTTAAATTTGGACTAGAGGAAAGGAGAGAGTGTGAGGTTTTAGATGGGGTACTGCTGTAGAGTTGTAGGCCGGCGTGGTTTAACCTAGACGGGGTGTTCTGGGGTAACTCAACAATCGTGGGATCAGGTTCTAAATACCGTTGACAAAGGGCTTCATCTAGAATCATTGGGGACAAATCGTTATGAAAAGACGTTTTAATTGAAGAACTATTTGTGGGCTGGGTAGCTTCAATGACGGGGGTTGCCGTAAGGTTTATTTTATCTTGCTCTATGTCTTTTTTTCTTTTTATAATTACCTCTGGTGCTAGGTCAATATTGTGTTTCAAAGTAGAAAACAAAGGGGGTGAGAACTCACTCTTAGGGGAGAATTGAAGCGTCCTAGCTGGACTTGAGTCTGCCTTTACTTTTTTAATTTCAGGGTTTTCTGGAGCATCATTTAGGGCAGAGTCAGAATGGATGACTCTAAAGTCCTTTGGGTCCGTTGCTTTTTTGTCCGACCCTGAGGCTTTATTTTTACCCTTTTCCCAAAAATTAAAAAGTTGGCAGGTACTTTTCATGTTTGAGGATTGACTATGTTTGCTTCGGAGGGGATTTGATTTGGTTTTGGAGCTAGATCTTCCTACTATTATTTTACCAGATCTTAATTTCTTTGTCATCTTGACCAGAGAACACTATCGAATATGCACTGTACAGAAGCGTATGCAATATCGATAAGGATCTCTAGTATTTTATTGTAATAAATGTATCTAATGAAAAGAGCGAGAAAGCCTACCCAGTTGCGGACTGGCTGTATGAGCGGTCACTCTGGTGGTTTGAATAGAATTATAACGTACCGGGGTTAAGGGAGTGGGCCTTGCCTGGCCTACTCGTGCCTCTGAGGGCCTCAGAGGGCCCGCCCTTGTCCCGGGCTTCTCCCGGGCGCTACCCGCGCGCTCCCGCGCAGCGGAGTACAGGTACTCTATTTATTGACTGACCTTAGGAGGGGGCGTGGCCTTGAGGGAGAGCGTCACCAGGTGAGAACGGTGAGGCAGCTGCTGGGACTCTTGGGAGTTGGAGTCCAGCAGTTTGCCCGCTCGCAGCCCTACTTGCCTCGAGCCTCCAGTCCTCAGCTGACAAACACTGCAGAAAAGCGCCTCCGGTGAAGCGGGACCCGCGGAGCGGGTCCGGCGGAAAGTAGCGCTTAGAGATAGCACAGAGCGCTTCAGCGATAGCACAGAGCACCGTCTCAGTCCTCCAACACAGGTGCAGTTCAACTCGAAAAGATGTAGATAGAAATCTGCTGTTGATGGTAATCCGGCGCCTTTTACTGGAGAGAAGGGGGCGTGGCCTTGAGGGAGAGCGTCACCAGGTGAGAACGGTGAGGCAGCTGCTGGGACTCTTGGGAGTTGGAGTCCAGCAGTCTGCCCGCTCGCAGCCCTACTTGCCTCGAGCCTCCAGTCCTCAGCTGACAAACACTGCAGAAAAGCGCCTCCGGTGAAGCGGGACCTGCGGAGCGGGTCCGGCGGAAAGTAGCGCTTAGAGATAGCACAGAGCGCTTCAGCGATAGCACAGAGCACCGTCTCAGTCCTCCAACACAGGTGCAGTTCAACTCGAAAAGATGTAGATAGAAATCCGCTGTTGATGGTAATCCGGCGCCTTTTACTGGAGAGAAGGGGGCGTGGTCTTGAGGGAGAGCCTCACCAGGTGAGAACGGTGAGGCAGCTGCTGGGACTCTTGGGAGTTGGAGTCCAGCAGTCTGCCCGCTCGCAGCCCTACTTGCCTCGAGCCTCCAGTCCTCAGCTGACAAACACTGCAGAAAAGCGCCTCCGGTGAAGCGGGACCCGCGGAGCGGGTCCGGCGGAAAGTAGCGCTTAGAGATAGCACAGAGCGCTTCAGCGATAGCACAGAGCACCGTCTCAGTCCTCCAACACAGGTGCAGTTCAACTCGAAAAGATGTAGATAGAAATCCGCTGTTGATGGTAATCCGGCGCCTTTTACTGGAGAGAAGGGGGCGTGGTCTTGAGGGAGAGCGTCATCAGGTGAGAACGGTGAGGCAGCTGCTGGGACTCTTGGGAGTTGGAGTCCAGCAGTCTGCCCGCTCGCAGCCCTACTTGCCTCGAGCCTCCAGTCCTCAGCTGACAAACACTGCAGAAAAGCGCCTCCGGTGAAGCGGGACCCGCGGAGCGGGTCCGGCGGAAAGTAGCGCTTAGAGATAGCACAGAGCGCTTCAGCGATAGCACAGAGCACCGTCTCAGTCCTCCAACACAGGTGCAGTTCAACTCGAAAAGATGTAGATAGAAATCCGCTGTTGATGGTAATCCGGCGCCTTTTACTGGAGAGAAGGGGGCATGGCCTTGAGGGAGAGCGTCACCAGGTGAGAACGGTGAGGCAGCTGCTGGGACTCTTGGGAGTTGGAGTCCAGCAGTCTGCCCGCTCGCAGCCCTACTTGCCTCGAGCCTCCAGTCCTCAGCTGACAAACACTGCAGAAAAGCGCCTCCGGTGAAGCGGGACCCGCGTAGCGGGTCCGGCGGAAAGTAGCGCTTAGAGATAGCACAGAGCGCTTCAGCGATAGCACAGAGCACCGTCTCAGTCCTCCAACACAGGTGCAGTTCAACTCGAAAAGATGTAGATAGAAATCCGCTGTTGATGGTAATCCGGCGCCTTTTACTGGAGAGAAGGGGGCGTGGCCTTGAGGGAGAGCGTCACCAGGTGAGAACGGTGAGGCAGCTGCTGGGACTCTTGGGAGTTGGAGTCCAGCAGTCTGCCCGCTCGCAGCCCTACTTGCCTCGAGCCTCCAGTCCTCAGCTGACAAACACTGCAGAAAAGCGCCTCCGGTGAAGCGGGACCCGCGGAGCGGGTCCGGCGGAAAGTAGCGCTTAGAGGTAGCACAGAGCGCTTCAGCGATAGCACAGAGCACCGTCTCAGTCCTCCAACACAGGTGCAGTTCAACTCGAAAAGATGTAGATAGAAATCAATAAAGCGTACATGAACCCCCACCCCGAAAACGGCACGTATCAGTGAGCCACACCAACAAATACGAACCACACACCAATCAATAAAGCGTACATAAACCCCCACCCCGAAAACGGCACGTATCAGTGAGCCGCACCAACAAATACGAACCGCACACCAATCAAAAGCGTACACGAACCCCCACCCCAAAAACGGCACGTATCAGCGAACCGCACCAACAAATACGAAATGCACACCAATCAATAAAGAGTACACGAACCCCCACCCTGAAAACGGCACATATCAGCGAGCCACACCAACAAATACGAACCTCACACCAATCAATAAAGCGTACACGAACCCCCACCCCGAAAACGGCACTTATGAGCAAGCCGCACCAACAAATACGAACCGCACACCACTCAATTAAGCTTACTCAAACACGTCAAAATGTCCCGTATGAGCCAGAAGCACCAACAAATACGAAACGTACACCCCCCACTAATAAAGCACGCAAACCCCTAAACCAGCATAAGGAGGGTGCAAACTAGTTGCACAACACCACAAAACATATCTCCTGTGTACACACCATTTTAAAACAATGTCCTGGCCACATCCAAACAGTCAAACAGAGGGCACAAGTCACACCCACCTCTTATAACACCCTCCACCAAAAATTCAAAAGAAGCCACACCCACAAATGGACCAATAAAAGGGCTCACACATACAACCCATCATCCATTGCAACGTACCTATTTGCGCAAAGACACTGACAGGACACCAACAACTGCACCCATACACCTTCACACATACACCCTATCTCATTCACACCCACACCAGCCCCACACAATCAGACCCACACACCCTGATCCATACATACCATCACCCCTCAATCACATCCACCCCACACCATCACCACACCAACGAATCCAAAGTTCACTAACCCGGAGATGGAGATCCTTACAGATGAAGTCATCAGAGTTGAGCCACAGCTGTTTGGTGCATTGGTCAGACAGACCAGCATTGCAGACAAAACCTGTCTGTGGGAGAAGATCGTCGATAAGGGCAATGCTATTGTACCCATCAGGCACACCAGGAGGGATTGCCAGGCCAGGTGGTACGATCTGCAGAGGATGGTCAAGAGGAAGATGGACGAAGACTACGCCATTGCACACCACACTGGAGGTGGTGGCCCCCGCGGACCTGCCCAATACCATCCCTGGGAGGAGAAAGTCATGGCCCTGCTACCACCAGTGGGAGTTCATGGAATCGAAGGAGCCGTGGAGCCTGGTGAGTATCCAAACAACTCATGTAACATGGGGGGACTCCCAGCAGGGCCTAACAGTATGGGGGTGGGTGGTCATGACTCCCAGCAGTGCCTAACAGTATAGGGGTGGTATGTGGGTGGGTGCAGAGGACTCCCAGCAGTGCCTAACAGTATGGGGGTGGTATGTGGGTGGGTGCAAAGGACTTCCAGCAGTGCCTAACATGACTCCCAGCAGTGCCTAACAGTACAGGGGTGGTATGCCGGTGGGTGCAGAGGACTCCCAGCAGTGCCTAACAGTATGGGGGTGGTAAGTGGGTGGGTGCAAAGGACTTCCAGCAGTGCCTAACATGACTCCCAGCAGTGCCTAACGGTATTGGGGTAGTATGTGGGTGGGTGCAGAGGACTCCCAACAGTGCCTAACAGTATGGGGTGGTATGTGGTTAGTTGCAAAGGACTTCCAGCAGTGCCTAACATGACTCCCAGCAGTGCCTAACAGTATGGGGGTGGTATGTGGGTGGGTGCAGAGGAGTCCCAGCAGTGCCCAGACATAAGAGGGGTGGGTGGATATGACTCCCAGCATGCCAGACATAACAGGGGTGGGTGCAGAGGAGTCCCAGCAGTGCCCAGACATAAGAGGGGTGGGTGGATGTGACTCACAGCAGTGCCCAGACATAACAAGGGTGGATGGATATGACTACCAGCAGTTCCCAGACATAACAAGGGTGGGTGGATATGACTCACAGCAGTGCCCAGAAATAACAAGGGTGGGTGCAGAATAGTCCCAGACGTGCCCAGACATAAGAGGGGTGGGTGGATATGACTCCCAGCAGTGCCCAGACATATGATGGGTGGGTGCAGAGGACTCCCAGCAGTGCCCAGACATATGAGGGGTGGGTGCAGAGGACTCCCAGCAGTGCCTAACAGTATGGGGGTGGTATGTGGGTGGGTATAGAGGACTCCCAGCAGTGCCTAACAGTATGGGGCTGGGTGCAAGGGGAGTGCCAGAAGGCTGGAAGGTGGAGGGTGAGAGGGTGCAGGGTGTAGGCCAGAAGGCTGCACTCATCCCATATGGCCCAGGTACACACCCATGCACCATGCCAATGCACATGGAGTGTGAAAGTACTGACAAGATAGCTGACACTGGGCCCTGGTGTAGGCAGCACAAGGCCCTCCTGTGACCAGTGCAAACACTAACACCAGGACAAGGTCAGATATCCTGCACAGTCAGGGCAGCATGCTTCATGGGGGGACAGACACACCACGAGTGACGTCCACTTGCAAATCACACTCAAATTACTAGAATGGCCTGTCACACACACCCCGTACAGAAACAGAGCCTCTGGGGACAGGCAATGGAGTGCACCACTGTCACAATCGCCATGTAACACAACAAAAGAAATACTGATTTGATGACGCATCCAAGATAAAAATGCACAGTGCAGAATCACAAGTCAATTGTGCCTCTCCCACAATGCTGTAGCCACAGCTTATGGACGCTGTGGATGCACTTAAGTAGCACCATGTACCTGTGCATTGACAAGGTGATGCATCTTTGAGAAGTGCCACGTTCTAAAGCCCTGTGCCACAAGTAGGTGTACTGGTCCAGGGGGGTAGGCAGTGGGTGGCCGTCACGCCACAGCAACAGCTCACAAAAGTTGCTGACTGAAATCAGAAAAACTTCCCCTCTGTCTCTTTCATAAACATGCTGCATTTAAAACCTGTGCATGCTTGAACCAGGCATAAGGATTGACGCTGCATTGTGCAGATTGGGGCACACAGAGCACAGCTGGATCTGTCTCGTGCTGGCGACACAAGCCACAGCAATGGCTGTGGCAGTCATCGTAAACAGTACTGAACATGTCAATGACCCCTGAGCACATGTCAATCTGATTCCACAACATACCAATACACAAGTGAACCATGACAACAATCCAAAGCAGGTGGAACAGTGCTAATGAAAATGGATAACAAAATTGGATGTTGCATGATAGCGCATTAACAGTGTCTGTCTCTCACACCCACGGAGCAATGTGTAGAAACTACCCCGAACCAGGGGGGAGATGGATCCCAGTCCCAGGCTCAGCAGGACCCTGACCCCACCGACAGCGACGCTTCTCAATACATCGTGGTTGACCCCAACCAACCTGGCCCCTCTGGATCCCAAACCCATGCAGCAGTTGGATCAGTCACATCTATGCCAACCACCACACCCATCCCAACAGACAGCTCGGAGCCCTGACCATAATCCACAACAAAACCAGTCTGAAAATGAGGGACAAGGTTCGCTGGGCACCCAGGAGGTGGCAGACAACACCACCACTGCCATCACTCATGGGTCCCGTCGATCCTATGTGCCCAGAAGCGCAGGATAGGCTTGTTTTGGCAGGGGTGGTGGGAACGGCGCAAGGCGGAGGTGAGAATCTGACCAGCAAATTGCTGGACCCGGTATGTCAGAACTCCGAAACATCATGGAGGCATACTGACAGGACACCAGGGAGTTCAGCCAGGTAGTGGAGGCCCTCAGCCAAATTAAAAGTCATCAGGTCGAGCAACATGCCAGTCAAGAACCACACCAGGGACGGATGGAGGCAAGACTGGCTCAGCTCTTGACGGTGCATAGGGAAATAAGCCAATCACTCCGTCAGATTGCTATCAACATGCAGCACCCTCCCTGTGTCACCAGGCCTGAAACATCAATGCAAAGACCAGCACCAGACACAGGGAGGGAGGAGGAGGAGGATTTGTCTGACGGAGCTTCCCAGGCATCGTCAAGGCCTGCACGTGAGGGTCTCCCAAGGAAGGTGGGTTGTCCACGGCTAAGACGTTGAGAGGCAGTGGGCTATGCACAACTCCCAGGTCACCTGGTCTGGAATCTTGCCTTTGTGTGCAACAGCATCACCTTATTGACTCTCCCACATGGACTTGCTGGTCGCAGTGTGCCCAATGATGGCAAGCACTGTGGCCTGGATTCTGTTGACTCAAACTGTAAGGCATCACATCTCCAGCTGTGAACTTTGGATTCCCCCACTTTTTGTACAGCACCTAATCACGTTTCACGCACAAGATCAGAAAATAAAATAAGTACCATAATACGCAGTGGTGGAGACGTTTTGTACCCAGATGCAAAAACATATGTGTGGGGACATGTAAAAAATGCCAGAGTGTTGAACAAACTGCAGCCATCCTCACACTGGGATCTGAGTCCGGTTGAGGACACACATAGGTCACAATATTCCAACAACTACATACATGGATGGCAATACACACCTGTGATGGTTACAAAATGCAGAAGGGGGGTTGGCTTGCAATACTGCAATTACAGACAGGTACAGAACAGTCACTTGGAGGTGTACAGATCATGGGTAATATGTGGGTGTCTACGGATGGAGTACCAGGATCTGTATTTGTAGGTATGAGCCACATGCAGTTGTACTGTGGATGTCATGAATGGTGTCCAGGCCAAGGGTGGCAGGACAGACTGCGGGCAACGGGGTGTTGGATGGTAGACGTCCATATTAGTTTATTGGCCTCGGCCTGTGGAGTGCCTACTGGATGTGGCTGAGGAGTATGAAGGTGAACCTGCAGTTGAATGTGGGAATATTGTAGATATCTCAGGTGGACGGTCACATGGCAATAGCAGTGGATGTTGAGGATGAGGTGTGTGCATGCACCCTGGAGTTGCACAAGTACTCCTGGAGTCTGGTACTTGTACCTGTGTCGAGGTTCTTGCTGTAGTTCGGCTGGCTGGGGTCGTTGACGGCGACCAGGCTGAACACCACCTCGTCAACAGACATCGCCATAGCCATCCCAGAAGGCTATAAGATCTCCCGCAGACAACGCACCAACAGAGTGGGATGAGGAATCGCCATCATCCACATGAACACTCCCAGAGTCACTACCAACACCAATGACACCCTCAACACCGCCTAGCACATGCACTTACAGATCCACACTGACGCCAACAACACCCTCAGAGGAACACTCATCGACAGACCACCTGGACCACGACCACAATCCATCAACTCCATCCCTGACCTCATCAGCACGCACTCCCTCGGCTACACAGATTACATACTCCTTGGGGGCATGAACTTCCGGCTTGAGAACAACAAGGAGGCAAACTCCACTGCCATGATCGACAACCTTGTCAACCGCGGATTAAAACTACTCATGACAACACCCACCCAAACCGCTGGACACACACAGGACCACATCTTCTCCGCAACTCCACACATCTCCTTCAACCACACCACCAAACACCACTGGACAGACACAGATGCCTCCACTTCATCTTCGGTAAACCCACCACACCACCCCGCACACAGCACATGCCACGCCGCTGCTGGTGCAAGGCCACCGTGATTGACCGCCAGCCTCGCACTGGGCCCACGCGCCGACCACACCTACCCCGACTCGGCTGCCATCAACCTCAAACAGTGGATCAACGACTGCGCCGACACCCTCGCCACACTCAAGACCTCCCCCACCTATCACAACAACAAGAAAGCCACATGGTTCACCAAAAACCTCAGGACCTCCAAGTGCATCTGTCGGAAGCTGTAGAGGAGCTGGCTCCGCAACCAAACACCATACAGCTACACCGCACACAAGAGCGCCACACGCAGACACCACCAACTCATCAGGACCACCAACAGGACATCCTAGACAGCAACGCACACAATAGCAAACAGCACATCAACATCATGATTGAACTCACAACTCCCACCTACAATACAAATTACATAGCACCATCACAATACTTGTGTGACTCACTGTCCACCTTCTTATACTGTAAGATCATCGACATCCACAACAGCTTCCACTCCACTACCCCCCCACAAACGAGTCCACCCCCTTAGACCAACACCCACAAAAATGACCTGACCGCCTGATGCAACGTCAGTGACGAAGACACCATCAGGACCATGGACTCCATCCACTCCGGATCCCCATCACACACATGGCTTCTCAACATTTTCAACAAATCCAGCTAAGCCAGCGCACACCTTCTCCCAAAAACAATCAACATTTCCTTCGAGACAGCTACCTTCAGTGGGAGCTGGGAGAATGCTGAGATCAACGTCTTAGTGAATATAAAAAAAAGTGGACCAAAAATACCTCAAGAACTTCAGGGCCATCTCACCTTCACAGAAAAGGTCACATAGAAGATCGTCAACAGACTGCTGACTCGCTACCTCGAAGACAACAACTTCATGGGACCATCCCAGTCTGGATTCCGCAGCAGCCACAGCACGGACACTGCCCTCATCACCGCAAACAACAACATCAGCATCCTCATGGACATAGGAGAAACAGCCGCCCTCATCCTTCTGGACCTATCACCAGCCTTCCACACGGTCTGCCAAGACACCCTAACAGCACGCATCCATGACGCCGTAATCCAAGAGATTGCCCTGGCCTGGGCCACATCCTTCCTCTCCGGCAGAGTCCAGAGTTTCTGCTTCCCACACTTCCATTTCAAGACCACTGAGACCATCCGCAGCGTCCCACAGGGATCATCCCTCAGCCCGACGTTCATCAATATCCACATGACACCACTCACCCATGTTGCACTACAACATAGCCTCAACATCATATCCTACGCCAATTACACACAGCTGATCATATCCCTCACCAAAGAAGCACGCACTGCCAAAGGAAACCTCCACAGAGGAATGAAGGCCGTTGCCAAATGGATGAAGGACAGCAGGCTGAAGCACAATTCTGACTTAACGGAGGACCTCATCTCCGGCCCCACCACCCCAGCCTGTGACGACTCCTGTTGGCCAACATCGCTAGGAACAGCCCCAGAACCCACCAACCACGCACCTGTGGGTCATCCTCAAATCCTCCCTGACCATAACCAAGCAGGACAACGCCATCTCAGCTTCCTGCTTCAACACCTTCTGAATGCCCGGCAGGATCTTTAAATGGATCACCTCAAACACGTGAGAAACAGTCATCTGGGCCCTCTCCACGAGCTCACTGGATTACGGGAACGCCCCCTATGCAGCTACCAGAACCAAACTCATGAGACGGCTGCAACGCATCTAGAACGCCTCGTCATGTATGACCGTCTAATTCCCCAACATGGCCACATCACACCACACCTGAGAGGCCTGCACTGGCTCCCTGTCAACAACAGGATCAACTCCAAACTCATCATCCATGCACACAAAGCTCCTAACCATGCGCGACCAACATACCATAACAACCGACTCAGCTTCTACACACCCACCCGCAGCCTCCGCTCTACAAACCTCACACTTGCCACAGTCCCACACTTCGGGAAAACCACCGTCAGTGACAGATCCTTCTCCTACCTTGCCTCAAACACCTGAAACACCCTCCCTACAAGGCTACAACAGACCCAGGTCCTGCTGGCCTTCAGATGACTTCTCAAGACCTGGATTTTCAATCTGTAGCAGCCCCCCCCAGCGCATTGAGACCCTCACGGGTAGGTAGGGCGCTCAAAAAAAGAATAGATTGATTGTTTGATAGATGCCTAAGCCAAATTGTGTGTGTAGGATTGGAGAGCTGTAGATGATAGTTACAATGAGGGTGGTCAGGCTATTGGTGTGATACCAGATGTGCAGATGTTTGACAATGCGGAGTGTGTCCTTGGTGTTGTATGTGACTCTGAGGGTGTACCTCGTTAAGGTGGAACAATCATAATCCTGGTTTTGGTGTGTGGTCCCTGTGGGTTTTGGACTATCCATCCGTGATCGCTATGTATAAGTGGTGTGCTGATGTTGCGTACTACCACGTTACAGTAATGAAGGCGATGCGTGGTGCTGTTGTGTTGACAAGGTAACACAGTAGAATGTGGTGCTGCTGGAAGTTGTGAGTGTGCTGTACGAGGCACATGACCTGGTTGTACGTAGACGCACTGTTATGTGGGGCTGCATCGTGTTGCCAGTATGAGTTGCACACTCAGGCTGAGAAGCTGTCATTTGTGTGTTTGCGGTAGCGTGATACCAGGTGAATGATTATCTGGTGTTCACTGTGTGGAGGGTGGCTGGAGCAATCAATTAGGTAATTTGTAAAGTGCACTGCTTACCTGCTAGGGTCTCAAGGCACTGGGGGGGGGAGCTGCAGCTAGTGGTCGAAGAGCCAGGTCTTGAGCAGTGTTCTGAATGCCGGGAGGTCTGCGGTCTGTCGTAGGAAGAGGGGGAGCACATTCCAGGACTTGGCGGTGTGGTGGGAGAAGGATCTGCCCCCGGAAGTGGTTCTGTGGATGCGCGGGATGGCGGCCAGGGATAGGTCAGTGGACCGGAGTTTCCTGTTGTGTATGTAGAAGGAGAGTCTGTCGTTGAGGTAGGCTGGGCTGGTGTTGTGGAGTGCCTTGTGTGCGTGGTTCATGAGTTTGAATGTGATTATTTTGTCGACGGGGTGCCAGTGCAGATCTCCCAGGTGCGGGGTGATGTGGTCACAGCGTGGGACATTGAGGATCAGGCGTGCGGAGGCATTCTGGATTCTTTGGAGTCTGTTGATGAGTTTCGACGTGGCCCTGACGTAGAGGGCGTTTCCGTAGTTGAGTCGTCTGCTGACGAGGGCGTGGGTGACGGTTTTCCGTGTGTCCATCGGGATTCATCTGTAGATCTTGCTGAGCATGAGGAGAGTGTGGAAGCAGGAGGAGGAGACTGCGTTGACTTGGTTGGTCATGCTGAGCTTGGAGTCTAGGATGATCCCTAGGTTGCGTGCGTAGTTGGTTGGTGCTGGGGGGGTTCCCAGTGATGCTGGCCACCAGGAGTCGTCCCACACTGAGGGATTGAGCCCGAAGATGAGGACCTCTGTCTTTTCCGATTTCAGTTTGAGTTGGCTTGCCTCCATTCATTCGGCGACAGCCTTCATGCCCTGGTGTAGGTTGGATTTGGCGGTGAGGGGGTCTTTGGTGAGGGAGAGGATCAGCTGGGTGTCGTTGGCGTAGGAGATTATGTTGAGGTCGTGTCGTCTGGCGATGCGAGCGAGGGGGCCATGTAGACGTTAAACAGAGTTGGGCTGAGTGAGGATCCCTGAGGGACGCCGCAGATAGTAGTGGTGGATCCGGAGTGGAACGGAGGAGGCGGACTCTCTGGGTTCTGTCGGTGAGGAAGGAGGTGGTCCAGTCCAGGGCCTTGTCTCGGATCCCTGCATCGTAGATGCGTGTGCGCAGTGTGAGGTGGCCCACAGTGTCGAAGGCGGCAGAGAGGTCCAGGAGGATGAGGGCCACTGTCTTGCCGCTGTCGAGTAGGATTCTGATGTCATCTCTGGCGCCGATGAGGGCGGTCTCGCTGCTGTAGTTGCTGCGGAAGCCTGACTGGGAGAGGTCCAGGATGCTGTTGTCTTCTAGGTAGCGGGTGAGCTGGGTGTTGACGATCTTTTCCATGACTTTCGCAGGGAACAGAAGCAGGGAGATGGGCCGGAAGTTCTTGAGGTCGCTTGGGTTAGCCTTGGGTTTCTTCAGGAGGGCGTTGATCTGTGTGTGTTTCCTGCTCTTCCGGAAGGTAGCGGTCTCAAAGGAGAGGTTGATGATGTTACGCAGGTGGGGTGCGATGATGCTGACGGCTTTGTTGGTGATGTGGTGGGGGAGCGGGTCAGACGGAGAGCCTGAGTGGATGGTGCTCATGGTCCTGGTTATGTGCTCACGTTGGTCCAAGTGGTCAGGGGGCCTTGGTTGGTGGGGCTTGGGGTGTTCGTCGTGGCAGGGTCTATGGGGTGCATCCAGGGGGTGAAGCTGTTGTGGATGTCGGTGACCTTGCAGTGGAACAAGGCAGCGAGAGTATCGCACAGGGCTTGTGATGGCGGGATGTCGTTGGTGCAGGAGCTGGGAGAGGAGAGCTCTTTCACAATGTTGAAAAGCTCTTTGCTGTTGTGTGCATTGTTGTCGAGGCGGTCTTTGAATGAGGCTTTTTTGGTGGTCCTGATGAGGTGGTGATGGTTGCGGATGGGGTCTTTGTGGGCTGTGCGGTTGGCGGGTGTTCTGTCGTTGAGCCAGATGTTATCCAGTTTCCGTCAGGTACACTTGGAGGCAAGGAGCTCCGGGGTGAACCAGCTGGCACTCTGGCTGGTGTCTCTGTCAGTGGGTTGTTTCATGGGTGCTATGGTGTTGGCGCAGTCCTCCATCCAGAGTCTGAGGGTGCGGGCCCCTCCTCGGGGTCGGTGGGGCTGGTCGGTGGGTTGAGTGCGAGGTGTGTTTCTAGTCATTCCTAGGTGACTTGTCCCCAGCGTCAGCGGCGGATCTGTAGAGTACGGTGGTCAGAGGTGGGTTTCTGGAAGGTGAAGTGAATGCAGTGGTGGTCAGTCCAAGTTAGCTTGGAAGTGTGGCTGAACGCAACGTGGGGGCTGGCGGTGAAGATGGCGTCAAGCGTGTGACTGGCAATCTGGGTCGGGAAAGTGACGATCTGTCTCAGCCTGAGGGTGGCGAGGTTTCCGATCAGGGTGGAGCAGTTGCTGTCATTGTCTTTTTTCAATGTGGTAGTTCAGGTCGCCGAGCAGGATGTAGTTGGTGGAGGTCAGGGCGTGCGTGCTGATTAAGTCGGTGAAGGAGTTGCCGAATTGGGGACATGGGCCTGGTGGTCTGTAGATGAGGGTGCCTCTGAGGGTGGTCTTTGGGTCGGTGTGGATCTTGAAGTGCATGTGTTCGGCTGTGGCGAGGATATTGTTGGTGTTTGTGGAGACCTTGATGGTGTTCTTGTGGATTATGGCGATGCCTCCCCCAGCTCCATTGGTGCGGTCTCTGCGCGAGATCTTGTATCTGTCATGGATGGCCACTGTGTTGTCTGGGGTGGAGGCATTGTTCATCCAGGTCTCGGTTAAGAAGGCGACGTCTGGTGGAGTGGTGCTGAGCAGGTCCCAGAGCTCGAAGGCGTGCTTGCTTGCGTGCGGAGTGGGTGTTGAGCAGGATGCATCGTAGTTGGTTGTGTTACGTTGCTGTGGTGGTATTGGCGTTGTTGTTGCAATTCTGGCAGGTGAAAGGGCCGTGTGTGTGCTTGGGGGTGGCCTTGTAGCAGTTGGGGATGCGTCCGTGGTTGAGTGCGATGAGGGTGCTGGCATCGTAGCGGTGGCGTGCGTTGTGGGTGGTGTGAGGGCCAGTGGTTCTGGCGCTGGGCGCAGTCCAGGCGCGGACAGGCACAGACGGTCACGCAGCGGACGACATTTGAGGGTAGGTGGGGAGGGAGGACCAGCTAGGAGGTGGGAGGCGGGAAAGAGGGCAGCAAATGGGCAGGGGAGGTGGCGGGTGCCACTGGGGAGGCAGCGGCGGGAAAAGAAAACGGGAAAAGCGGAGCAAGAGTCTTTTGTGTCACATGAGTCAGGAAATGAGCTGAGTGTCTCGCAGTGTGCTTGTTGCCGGTGCTGACGGACCTGCCTTTGTTATGGAGGTTGTGCAACAGTGGCACAGACAAGCTGCAGCATGCTTTCAGAATAATTGGATGGAGGAGTATCTTGTTGGCGTGTGTGGTGCAGGATCTGGCCACTCAGTGCTGCGTTGTGGCTGGGGATGCAGCAGCAGGAATGAGTGAACACATGACGGCAGAAGGGGTGAGAGAACATGCTAAACAAGCACACAAAACCAAGGATTCTAGCAGGGCACAAAGTGACATGTGTAACTCAACTACAGATGACTGTCAATAAGGGTGACTGTCCTGTCATGGGAGTGGGGCAACATGAAATTTGAGACAAGGTAATGTAACATGTATGTATGGTCCGACAACATGCCCACACATTTGAAACCATACCAACACAAAACAGCCTGTGTGTAATCCTTACCCAAAATGACATTCCAACATGTCTGTGCATGTACCGCTGATTCAGCTCACGTTGCTATCTTCATGAGGAATAGCAGGAGGACTAAGATGACACCAACTGACAACAGGTAGGGTGACCTGGGAATAACAGTAAAATGACAGAATAGCAGGAGGACTAAGATGACACCAGCTGACAACAGGTAGGGTGACCTGGGAATGACAGTAACACAAGGGGTCACGTTCAGAATAATTCCATTCAGACATGGTCATTTATAGTACACTAAGAATGTAGTACACTTGTACATTCCATGTTCACACATTGCACGTATGTCTGTGGCATCACATCAGCACTTGTGTGACACTGCAAAACAAACAACAAAGTGACATTGCATACAGTCAGCTGAACAGACAATATGCTACACATGCCACTCTATGGTACAAGCTTGCACAATATTTTACTAGGACTCACCATCATGAGAAGAAGTTGCGTATGAGCTGACTCCGGATATCATCCTCCTCCTCATCGCTTGCATCCTGGCCAAGGCCTTCATCCTCCACAGGTGGATGGTCCAGCTCATCAGGATCCAGGATGAGTGTCACGGCCTTCTCAACTGCCATGTTGTGCAGCATGCAGGACACAATGAAGATGTTACACACCTTGAGCGCGGCATATGGGAGGTAGCCACCAGTCTTGTCGAGGGACCTCAACCGGCTCTTCAGGAGTCCAAACGTTCTCTCTATCACTCGCCTGGGCTGCCGTGTGTATTGTTGTACCGCTGGTCTGCAGCTGTTCTGGGGTTGCGGAGCAGAGTCATGAGCCACTGCATGTAGGGATATCCTGCGTCTCCTACAAATTGACATAATGGCAATGAGTGTGTAATGTGATGCCATCATAGAAATACATAAAATTGAGACATACATGAGAAACAGAGTTTACCCACCAACAAGACATGCCCGATGGTTGCGCAGCTGCTGCAATGCATCGTGGCACGATCCTGGAAAACGTGCACAAACATCTGAAATCAGCATGTTAGCAAGACACACCACCAGGGCATTTATGGAGTGGTAATGTTTCCTGTTGCGGTAGGCCTGCTCCTGAGCTTGTGGTGGCACCAAAGAAACATGTGTTCCATCAATGTACCCAATCACATGTGGCATCCCACCCAGGGCATCAAAATCACCCATGACACCTGTCAACTCTTCTCGAGTAGGGAATTTGATGAATTCATCAATGTGACTCAACATAGCAGCTAACACATCACGTAGTACACGGCTGAACATGGTCTGTGACATCCCCCCCACATCGCCTATGGTAAATTGAAACATACCTGTGGCAAAGAAAGGTAGGGCTGCCATCACCTTTACCTTAGGTGTCAGCGCAGTTGGATACCTGTGTTGTGGTTGGAGATGGGGTTCCAGCCTGTCCGTCAAGTCCTGAATCAACTGTTGAGTGAATCTGTAATGGCGGATACAATCACGTTCCCTCATGGCATCCAAGTCTGGCAACGGCCTTGGCAGAGGGGGTGCCCTGTACGACATGCTTGTGGAAAAAGGTGTACAACTGTCAGCCAACAACTGTTACAATGTACATAGCACAAGCAACAATGCTTCAACACATCAAATCACCATTGAGTCTGGCATGGGCTGTACATTGTCTTTAGTTTCAGATTTGTTCCACACTTCCGTGCACAGCACCTCGCTTCAAGGGATATTGTCGAGCAATTGGCCAGTCAAGGCATCTTCAGTTATACAGTTTGAAGGCTTATTGATACTTGAGGAGAAATCATGGAGATTTCTATTCTACTGTTCTTTAAGGTATAAGGGCTCAGAATTTTTGATATCACACTTTAGAATGGTTTCATTGAAAACATATCAGTAACACCACCATTTTTTACATCAGCCAATGAAAATCCTTTGTGCACTATTGAATCATCGGGCCTGCCAGTACCAGTTTTAACTCAGTAAGTACATTATGGAGCCATTAGAGAGGTTTACATTGAGCGGGCACAGTGTGTTCTTCTCTTTTTTGATTTTTCATATGCATGTTCATATCCATGCAGCTCTGGAACTATTGCGTCACAAGTTAGGAAGAGGAGGTTCTTCTTCTGCATCTTTGGTCACGTGTAAGTGCTACGTGGGTTGTTATCAGCTGGGTTTTTAGTATGGATCCATTAGTTCCTTGTTCACTTGTACTACTCTTTCATCAACACAGGTGTGTGAAGGACTGGTTACTAGTTTCATTTACATCACTGTGTGACACAATGTTTTCAATTTTAGTTGCACTTTTATTTCACTTCACTTTCACTGCTATTTCTTTGAACAACAGGCTTTTTTAACATTTTCTCTCCTATTTTTGACTGTCAACAGCCATATTAGAAGCATGAGCAATCCCATTCCGGTTTCTTCCCTGGACATTTTCTGGTGATTCGGATTGTCAACTTTGTACAGCATTTTATATAATAGGGACAGCTTTGTTTTGATTTTGTGTTTTCCTTTTACTACTAGTGCCCCTGAAGAAGGGAACAAGCCCAAAATGCCTTGGGCATGACCAAGATTGCCATCTATTCCTGAAGTTTTCAGTATTGCAATTATTATATTTGTTTGACTGCACATTGTGAACATTCATCATATTTTCTGATGATTAGAATTTATGCAAATGTAGTTGTTGAATTTTTTCTTGCATTCAATATAATGATATAATTGCACTTTTTTAGTTTTGTGATTTCAGATTCTTTGTGAAGAATTTTTTGACAAAGATGTCATTCATTTTGAAATTGACATGTGTTAAAATCTAATACTTTACTCCAGCAGTGCGCCTGGAATACTTGTTGTTTTCTACCAGCATTCGTTCAGGTTTTAGGGCTGGCAGCTCTTCCACCAGGCAGCACGCATCTTTTGTTAATTTTGATAACAATTGGTTTTCATATAGTTTAAACAGGGAGTGCACAGACTTTCTACCATTTTCTGTACATCCAGGACACATATGCCAGCTGGCTGGCACTCCTCTATTAGAACTTATACACCTGTTGTCTGTGAAATGGACATGACATGCACACAAATGATCTGCTGGGCTGGTCTGAGTGAGCAGGACAATGTGTCACATCCGTGATACACGTCACGTGACCTGCATGAGAAGGTTGTCAACACATCCAGACAGCTGACTTCAAGGCACACACCCACGTCACATTTGCTATTGATTGCACAAATCTGTAATATTGTGAATGAGGTGTGCATTTGATTAAACTGCACCACAGCCATTATCAGAATGCAGACCTGTATGTTTTTGGATAAAAGTTATATGATGCCATCACACACATGAGCAGTTGAAATGGCCCTGTGGCATGGTGTGCGTACATGGGAAACCCTGTCCGTTCACGATAGACGGCGACCGGGAACTAACAGAGGAGGGATACCGCACTACGGCACACCGCTAAACAAGAAAACGAACCCGTTTTCTGTAGTATTTCGTTTGATGGATCCCCTCCCGGTTACTGCCTGATATTTAAAGATTTAAACACACCCGATAGGGCGGATTACAGCGGCAAGAGCAATATCTTGCATCTGACTCCAGTGGATATTCCTTCCTACTTACCTACTATTTTTGATTCTAAGAAACTCAGTGTCTCTCTCTAATCTACCCACGTAGAACACGACCACAAGTTCCAGACCATTCTCAACTCACAAGTTTAAGCTGAGTCTAAAGCCCTGAAGAGTCGTGTTGAGTCAACGGCACACGACGAAACACGTGTCGACCTATTGTGATATGCCTCAAGTCTGGATACAATAAATCATCATCTTGCTGGGACAAGAAACACACTAAAGAATCTGCTTCTGTTTATTGGATTACTTTTGTCATTGTACTTAATTTTGTGACACTTTATTGTAGTTGCGAGAGCATAGCTGTGTAATACATGGGAAACCCTTGCAATCATGGCACAGACCCATCATAGATGCACCTAAAGCAGATTAAGTACACGGGATACAAACAGCATGCCTAATCTTTCACATGGCACACACATTACATTGTCACACATGGTCATGCTGGGTGTCAATTTTACAAGTGAGACAGTGCCCCTGTCCCTGGCATCATGTGACAGATGCCTGTACTGAATAGTGTGCTATCCCAGTGTTGATGTGCATCACAACATGTTCATGAGGTTACTTATTTGACAAGTGTAAAGCTTATGTGAACCACATAGTGCCCCATCACAAATGACATGTCTCAACAACTCATCACACATCAACTGTGCCACATGATCACATGCCCTGTGCTATATCACTGTCTGCCACAACTAGGACATGCTGATGTGAGGATGCCATGCCAATACATACATCGACATCCTCATTATGACCTTACCTATATCCCTGCCATGTCTTTTCCTGGTATCGCTGTTGTAATGGTGCCATGCGTGAGCTCGTAAAACGCACCGTACACATGCATTCACTAGAGCGTGTCAAACGCCCAGTACCCCAATAGTACGTGCGTGTGTACGGGTCGTTTCACTATTGCATTCGAGCCATAGGCGAGCGGAGCGTACCCCAATAGTACGTGCATGTGTATGGGTCATTTCACTATTGCATTCGAGCCATACGGGAGGGGAGCATACCCCAATAGTACGTGCATGTGTACGGGTCGTTTCACTATTACATTCGAGCCATACGCGAGCGGAGCGTACCCCAATAGTACGTGCGTGTGTACGGATCGTTTCACTATTACATTCGAGCCATACGCGAGCGGAGCGTACCCCAATTGTACATGCGTGTGTACGGGTCGTTTCACTTTTGCATTTGAGCGATATGCGAGTGAAGCGTACCCCAATAGTACATGTGTGTGTACAGGTCATTTCACTATTGCAGTTGAGCCATAGGCGAGCGGAGCGTACCCAGCCATTGCGTGTGTGTGTGCGGGACGTTTCACTATTGAATAAGTTGCATTCGCGACGGAAAACGCACCGTACTTGTGTGGGGATCCCTGAAAATACATAGGGAACATCTAGGGGACTAGTAGAATGCCCAGAATGCAGGCTAGTTGTCAAGGAAACAGAGATTTGAATGTGTTCTACAGGTGTTCAGAAAAATTCAGTTGGCCAAAACTATACAATGTTGCAAAATGTGTTGTGGGGCTCAAGCTCAATTTTTAAACCATGCAAATGTGTGTCATGGCCTTATGTGTAATGGGATTGGATGAAATATAGAATGCAAACTAATCTGGCCTATCACACTGTACTCCTTGGACTGACAGCCCCTCAGCAGGACTGATTTAAGGCTGCATGTGGCTGTGAGAGGGCACTTGCCTGCACAACATTGGAGTTGAAAACACTGCTGCTTTCTCTGCATTCCCTGGACCCTGATTTTGCTGAGCATGGAGAGGGTACCTGCATTCAGTGAGGAGGAGAACATGGCCCTGCTGGATGCCCTCCTACAGTAAGATGTATGGGAGACCAGGGGAGTATTTATGGAACAGAGATACAATGTTGTTTGGAGTGAGTGCCGGGTGTGTACATTGCGGTATCTCCCATGCAGTGAATAATGTGGTTAAATAGTGTTTACTGCTTACCTGCATTGTGCTAACTGTGACATTCAATGCAATTTGAATCACACTTTCTGCAGTGCCACACCTTGCATGCTTTTTTGGCATGATTTACTGAGGTATAACAGTGTTCCCCCCAGAGTGATAGATGAATGTACTTACTGTTAATTGTTTTTCATGACCTGTGTGGATGTTGGACAAATGCATGCTTTCAAGTCATGGAGATTGAAGAGTGTGAATGTTCTTTGTCACCTGGCTAATTGTGTATGTGATGTTTCGCAACACTGATGCATGACATATGCCACAGCTGTACCCATCTGATGTGACAAATATGCAGTGCCGTGTGCATGACTTGGACAGATAGCATGATGCCTGTGTCACATCTTTCTAAAGTGTGACATGTGCAAAGTGATGTTGTATACACTGTTGACAATGTCAAGCAAATGATCTGTGCCAGGGTGTGCATGTGTGGTCTGCTGAGGGTTCTTAGGTGTAGTGGGATATGTGAGAGCATGTCACGTGCTGTCGATCACCCTGAAGTAGCATATCTTGTTCAGTGTGTGCCATGCTCAGTGAGTGGTTTGACCCCCTTATGGCATATGTTGCCTTTAAATTGACATTGGTGTTTGCTCACAGGCCACATTCAAATGGACAATGATGCAAGTCCGGTCAGCATCCTATGCCCTGTTGTCATCATCAATGTGGTGCAAGTGTGTGTCTTTGGGACATAGACCAGGTGTACTGATGTTGTTTCACTTTATCTTCCTGACAGGTATCTGCCTATGAGAAGGGGGAAATCTGGCTGATATAGATAGGGCTGTCAGGACTGAGGGGGGCCCTCGCCGAAGGATCAGTAACATCAGGAAGAGGTGGCAGGACATCCAGTGCTGGACCCGCCGTATCACCCGGGTCCAGCTGAAGCTTGACACTCCACGCCAGCATGGCGGCCAAAGTCACCTCACCCCCCACATGCTCCGGGTCCTGGAAGTGGTTTTTGCAGACCTCCATAGGCAGTTGCATGAGGGATAGCAGCAAGGAGAGGGTAGGTACAAGTCTGTTTGTTGTCATGTGTCACATGCTACCTGCAGTGCTCAGAAGCCTGGTAACACTCCCACAGTTGGGGTGGTGTGGTCAGACAGGCAATTTATGCATTGTCATTTCGATGACCCATATTCAGCTGATGCTCTTTTACATCCCTTCCCCTTCTCCACATGTGTCACCTGCTTTGGGTATTTCATTTTTGCGCATGTACTCCTAGGGTGAATGCATATTGCTTAGCACATCATCATGTTTGAGGGAGGTCTGTGACATGTGTTGGTACCTTAACTGTTCCACGACCTATGCACTGTGTTTGCCCTTCATGATTTTTTGGCACTGATCATGAGTCTCAACATGGAGTTCTGCACGGGTCTGCCTCAGTGGCCTTTGTACCTGGTATACTTTGTACTTCTCATGTGTTAGCTACACATGCACACTGTCCATGTATACAATGTTTGGCTTGTGCATACTCACACTGGGCAGTGCGTGTGTGCATAATCAGAAGAATATGTTGATGGTTGTTTGTGACTAATATGGATGGGCTGCAACACGAGGTGACCGTGGGTTAATTTAAATTGCTGCACAGTTATTGATACCCTGATACTGACTTTTCACTACTTGAGCTGTATCACTCACATTGACGGGGTGATGGGGTTGTTGTACATCGGATGGTGTGATGGGCCAGCCTGTTTCGCCTTGTCAGTGATGAGCTGTGTATGTAATTTCTGATGTGAACTCATCACTATGCACTTACCCTGTGATGCTGGACAATGCTGTCATTGTTGGATTTAGAGGCTATGTTGTTGGCTCACAGAGATGATTCGTCCACATAGATTTGTGCAACATGTATGTGTTGGTAGTGCAATGCAGTTTTATCTTGGTGTGCACACTACTGTATTCCCATTTCCCATGTGGTTGAGGATGTGTCAACAATGCAGTAATGTTTTTAATATTCACAATTGCAGGAAGATTAGCTTAGGCATTTTCTGGATTTTGAAGATGCGGGCCACTTCACTTGACAGCCAGTGTGTGTTATGTGCTAGGACCTGTATGATCTGGTGATAGATGCCCTTGTGAGGAGTGTCACAATAGTGTGTGTTGATGGATGGTGTTTCTGTACCAATCATATACTCACACCCAGTCAACAGGTCAGGGTTTTATCCATCACTTTTCTGTTGCACACTCTGCCCCCCAAGTTCAAACATGGTCATGTGCAAATCTGTCTGTCCATGTGCCTAATGGGAACAGTCCAGTCAAAAATGTCAAGCATGCCTTCCCTGGACTGGAAACAAGGTGCCTGGGACCACTTTCTGGCATTACAGCCATCTTCAGCCATGCTTGTTTGTATACACATCGGTGTTTCACACAAGCCTGGCTGTAGACGGCTGTGATGCCAGTGAGAGGTGATAGAAAGCTTGTTTCAGGTCCAGGGATGGCATTACATGGCGGTTTGGGCAGGACTGTTCCCATGTGGCACAGGGTCAGACACTTTTGAACATGACCATGTGTGGACTGGGGTGGCAGAGTGGGCAACAGAATGGTGATGGCTCAACACCTGAGCTGTTGACATACAGTGGCTCATCATTGTGACTCTCATTCAAATTGTGACCTGGTCTGTTACTTGTATCTTTGTATACAAAGCATTGTGTCTATTACAATTGCGCAGTACTGGGCTCTAATATGTGCTGAGTTATGTGGCATGTGACTCATGATGCAAGCCATGATTAGTAATGTCCCCAAATAATTTGTTGATCATATGTCTGATGTGTACAGGTGACTGATATATATTTTTTCTTTCTCCTTGACAACAACATCATCACCTGAAAGTGGAGGAGACACAAGCACGGACCAGGCAGAGGGACCCAGCCACAGTGCCACCAGCTTTGAGGTGTCGGAAGAGAGGCAGTGGCACAGAGGGTGAAGGGAGTCAAGCGGACGGACGTCATGAGCAAGACACCTCATACCATGCGGACGGCTCAGCTTCAGACTCCCAGGAGGAGGGGGAATATGCAGCAACAGCATCTGCACCCACTATGTCTGTCCTCTCCTCCTCCAGACCCATCTTCACCATCCCAGTTCAAGTTCAAGTTCAAAAGACCTTTATTCAAATTTCATTAATTTCATGAAAGTACCACATAAAAACAATTCATTTACAAAACACATCATTATACAAAAATACATGGTTAAAAATATAATACAGTTTTAATGAGGGTAATTTCAGGGGTTTTCCATCATTTTGCGCACTCGTGTTATCAGTCTCAAGAAAGTGCTAGTGCGAAAGATTAATTCATCTGAATCCAGGGAAACCAACAATAGATAAGACTCCCCCAACAAGAGGGGTCTATGTGTCCTAAAATATGGGGTTAAAAACCAATTGATGTATTTTAGATAAAATTTACAGAAGAATAGGAAGTGCAAATCATCTTGTGTGCTAACACCATCACACGCACATGGGTTGTATTCTGTGCTATGTTGATAGCCCAGAGGGAAGGCAAACAGATATTTCACAGAACCCGCTCTTAGGCGAAACAAGAGTGATCTCTCCCAGTTGGTCATGGGTAGAGTAAGATAGTGCAGGAGTGGTTGCCTACATAGTTCGTTCCCCATGTATTTTACAACAGTTGATTTTGATGATTCTCTTCCCATCGTTCGGAGTTATAAAATGCATACAGTGCTTGTTTAACCTTAATTTTATCCTTTGGCTCGATCCTGGTAGGGTCGGAGAAAAGGCAGCCTCTGTCTACGGCGCTCAATGTTTTTAACAATCCAGAAAGCCATGGAATCACCATGCCATGGTCACACTTTAAACAGTCCTTTATAATATTTTGTGTGAGAGTGGCTGAGTTATTCCTCCAAATCCTGACCCAGAATAGAGCTAGTCTTGATCTGATGAAATCGCATACATAGGGGAGGTTTAATTCATTATGACAAATAAATTCAGAAGATGAGATTGGGGCGCCCAGTATTTTCCTGCAAAATCGACTTTCTTCCCGCTGAATACTTGGGCTTCTTCCCAACCCCCAAACCTCAGCTCCATATGTGGCTACCGGTAAGCACTGTAATCTAAACATTTTTAAAATAGCTCTAGTGGCACCTATTTTCTTTGGGCGCGGCAAGCTCAAAATGGAGTTGGTGGCTTTCGAGAACTTGCCCATGGCGTGGGCCAAATGCCCACTCCATGAGCCGTTCGCAGCGAAAACCAGACCTAAGTATGGAAATGTGGGCACAGATTCAAGTTGATCTGTCCCTATGTGTATGGTATTGCGCTTCCGTTTCCCGGGGCCACATGGCATGATAAAAGATTTTTTTTTAATTTACGCGCAGATCTAATTCCTCCATATATAGGACAAAGCTTTGAACTAGTAGGCGGAGAGCATTTGGTGTGCGGCCCATAAGCACTGCATCATCTGCGTATAATAACACTGGTAACGGTTGCCCCAGGAATGTTGGTACATCACTAGTCACTTCTTTCAGACTTCCTGCAAGGCCATTAATATAAATGATGAACAACAAGGGTGCTAAAACGCACCTCTGTCTCACCCCCCTGCCGATGTTAATAGCTCCAGAGACTTCTCCACCCATCCCAATCCTGACCTGTGCTTTAAGATCCGTGTGGAGGTAGGCCATGAAGTTAACAAGAGCCTCGTCTAGTCCATAGTTCAAAAGGATAGCCCTGAGTTTGGATCTATTCACTAAATCAAAGGTGGATGAAAGATCCCAGTTGCTAGGTGTAGTGTCCTTAATTAGAAATAACTTGTACAGGAACAAAGTAGATTGAGGAGTAGGTTTTAATGATAACCTCATCCACAGGTACAATTCTTAACTGACTCCTAGGAACACTCATGTATTCCAGAATCTCACACGAGATCAGAATACACAAGAAAGGGAATTCCAACTTATTAAAGATACAGTGGTAAAACATGTATACACCATCACACATCTCCCTCCTTAAGAAAACATTCAACAAATAACTTCTACAAGAGGAAGAAAATGCATTGGAAAAGACTTATAACGAATAATCTCTCAAATAAACAGGAGGTCTAAGTATTCTTTGAAGTTCATGAAGTTAACAAGAGCTTCGTCTAGTCTATAGTTCAAAAGGATAGCCCTGAGTTTGGATCTATTCACTAAATCAAAGGCGGATGAAAGATCCCAGTTGCTAGGTGTAGTGTCCTTAATTAGAAATAACTTGTACAGGAACAAAGTAGATTGAGGAGTAGGTTTTAATAATAACCTCATCCACAGGTACAATTCTTAACTGACTCCTAGGAACACTCATGTATTCCAGAATCTCACACGAGATCAGCATACACAAGAAAGGGAATTCCAACTTATTAAAGATACAGTGGTAAAACATGTATACACCATCACACATCTCCCTCCTTAAGAAAACATTCAACAAATAACTTCTACAAGAGGAAGAAAATGCATTGGAAAAGACTTATAACGAATAATCTCTCAAATAAACAGGAGGTCTAAGTATTCTTTGATTCCTGAGAGAAGAAAAAGATAAATTTGAATTATTAACAAAATTAAAAGACGAATGAGGCAATTCTTCTCTTTCACAGGATAAATTTAGTGCAGGAATTCTTGATCTAACTACGACCACTCTACTCCTATTCCAAATCCTCCCATCCTCTGTTTTAATGGCATTCCTGAAGACTTTCACAACTGCTCTTACATCAGTAAATATCGACCATGATCTACAGCCAATCGGAGCTTTTATTCTTACCAAATCACCCACAAGAATCTTCTGTACTTCTACACACTTTCTTTTGTCATAATACAGTTTCCTTTCATCTAGTTTTCTATCTTCTTGAGAGCGCCACTCACCAATCCCATTATCAACCAAACCCTTGTTAAGTTCCATCCAACCAGGACACAACCAAGTGTTGGGAGCCCTCCCTTTAAACAATTCAAATGGAGACCTCCCAGTAGTTGAATGTGGTGCAAAGCGATAAGCACTAATTCTTTCTTGAATGAAGACTTCCAATTCAAGCCTGAAGATCTAGCTAACTGTATTGCTTCTTTCAGGGTTTTATTGACTCTCTCAACTGCACCATTAGACTCAGGATGATACAGCGAACATCTCTTATGTACTACACAACACTTCTTCATGTATTCTTCAAATAATCTTGAACAAAATTGTGGCCCATTGTCGGAAAGAAGGCTATTAGGAAAACTCTCCTTCCTAAAGATGACATCAAGAAACTTAATCACTTCCTATGATGTAATCTCCCTAACAGCAGACACCTCAATCCATCTTGAATACAGATCCAATAAAACCAAAAGATAAGGAGTATCACTTACACCTGACAAAGGACCAACTATGTCTATTGCCAACTCATCCCAAGGATGTCTTGGTAGAATTCTCTTCACCATAGGCATCTGTTTTGTCTTTAATATCTTATCACTTGCACAGCACTCTGGACAGTCCCTCACCAATCTCTCAATCTCTAGATCCATTCCAGGCCACCAGAACTTCATTCGTAAAATCTCCTTTGTTTTTACAATGCCAAGATGTCCTGAATGTGCATGAGACAATAATTTTTCCCTAATACCCACAGGTGGTACCATTTTTGTTCCACGAGTCAACAAACCAGAATTCATAGAAAGTTCATCAGAAACTAACAACCAAGGTTTTTCCAACCGAGAGTTATTACTTAGAGAAAGCATCACTTTTTTAATTTCTTCATCCTTTTCCAACTCATCTCTCCATTCTTTCTCTTCAATTGCTCCCTCTGTAATTTCACAAACACTAACATATTCATCACAATCACCGAAATCATCTTCATCTCCAAAATTTTCTTTGTCTACCATCCTCGACAAACAATCAGCAGATTTGTTTGACACACCCGGAATGTAATCAACAACAAAGTTAAACTCCTGTAGGGAAACAATCCATCTTCTAATCCTTGAAGAAATTGCATCTAAACCTTTTTTATCAAAAATTTCTTTTAAGGGTTTATGATCTGAAAAAATAAATACTTTTGTGTCCCAAATCAAATTCTTCAACTTTCTTAATGCCCAATAAATGGCAAGAGACTCTTTTTCTATAACAGAATAATTCAATTCTGAACCTCTTAAACATCTAGAAGAACAACAAATCAAAAAGTCTTTTCCATTTCTTCTCTGAACCAGAACAGCCCCAAGACCTTTCTCACTCGCATCTGTAAACAAGATTGTAGGCAAACCTGGTATAAATGCCTGAAGAGAGGGTGCTTTATTCAACTCACACTTAATACTTTCAAATTCCTTTTTGCATTCATCCGTCCATACATACTCAACATTTCTTGACGTTAATCTTCTCAAAGATTGAGTTTTGTCTGCAAAATTACAAATGAATTTTCCGTAAAACTCCACCATGCCAAGAAAAGAAATTAATTCTTCCTTATTTTCAGGCTCCTTTACCTTGTTAATGGTGTCCACTAATTCCTTTTTAGGATAAATACCTTCTCCAGTTATCCTATGTCCTAAGTAATTCACTTCCTGTACACCAAACTTACATTTACTTTTTTTTTGTGTCATGCCCGCATCTTCCAATCTTTTTAGTACGGCACAGACACGACTATAATGTTCTTGAACACTGTTTCCATAAATTAGTAAATCATCTTGATAGCACCTAACACCAGATAACCCTCTCAAAATTCTTGTCATTATTCTCTGGAATACAGATGCCGCGGAAACAAGGCCAAAAGGCATCCTTTTATACCTTTAAGTGCCCATGGGAGTAATAAATGCTGTCAGATCCTGACTCGACTCATCCAAAACCACCTGATGATATGCAGAAGCAAGATCCAATGTGGTAAAAAACTTAGCTCCTTCCAACGTACTTACCATCTCATCAATATTTGGTAGAGGAAACCTATCAACTACCACTTCTTTATTTAGAGATCTCAGATCAATGCAAAGTCTAATCTCACCAGTTGGTTTCTTCACAATAACTACAGGAGCCAACCATTCAGTAGCTTCTACTTGTTCAATCACACCATTCTTCAACAACTTATCTATTTCCTCTTTCACTTTCTCTTGCTCCATGAGGGGTATCCTTCTTACCTTTGCTACCACCGGGACAGCATTCTCTCTTAATCTAATATGATGTTTATATCCTTTCAAACAGCCTAAGCCTTCCTTGAACACCTTTGGGAATTTTCTTGCTAGATCTCCTCCCAGATCCTCTTCAACCTCATTCATTTCATTAACATTCACCTGTTGAATCTGTACTTGGGGATTGGCATTCGGATTCAATGTCACACCAAGTTGACCCTGATGTACCCACCCCAATAGTATATCACTATTCTTTGCCACATAAATCTTTCCTACTATTATTCTGCTCCCAAGTTCTATCTCAGCCATAAAACATCCAAGCATCTTAATTGGTTTATCTCCATACCCAAGAGGTCTCAAATCAGATTTCATCAGTTTTACTTTTCCCACAAAATGTGTGTTATACAACATCTCATCAATCAATGTTATGCGTGAACATGAATCTATCATGACATTTTCCACTTTTACCAAATGAGTAGGATGATCAGCCACTTCACAATTTAAAATTGGTTCTAAATTGAGGCTGTGGCTGACTCCATCTTTTCCTTATAGTTTCAGGTCTAAATACTCTTGTTCTACAAAACTTAGCATAGTGACCTTTCTTCCCACAAGAATTACATATAATTTTTAATGCAGGACACATTGATGAGTTCGCTAAGTGTCCTATTTGTCCACATCTAAAACATGCAAATTTATTACTTTGACTCATAAATAAATTCTGACTTGTAGAATTCAAAGCCAAATTCTCTTTCTCACAACTACTCGTCGTCTCATTTTTCTTTACTTAACAAATAACTTCTTCTATCTTTGTTTCTTCTTTCTTCTCATTCAAGACTCCTTTTTCTTTCTCTTTCTTCAACTCGCCAACACACTTAGTCATATGTTCTACTTGTTTCGCTATTACCAAAACTTCCACAAGAGGTGGTTCATCTTTCAGCCATAGTTCTTTTCTGATGTCATCATGTGCGCACCTCAGAACAAATTGATCTCTGATCCTTTCATCCAAAGTCTGTCCAAAATTGCATGAAGATGCAAGTTTTCTCAATGAAGAAACATATTCTTCCACGGTTTCATCCTTCTTTTACTCTCGCAATCCAAAATGATAGCGTTCCATAATAGTACTGACCCTTGGGAGATAGTGTTTATCAAGTTGTGCAATTGCAATTTCATACTCATTCAAATTTCGCTGTTCTCCAGCAGTTAAGTCAGGAAGGTGCTCTAAAACGTCTTGACCCTCCCCTCCCAAACAATGAAGAAGAAGTGCAAGTTTTCTTTCTGCACTTAAATTAGTTCCACATACTCTTGCATAGTTTGCAAATATTTTCTTCCATTTTTTCCATTTTATATTAGGTTCTCCTGGGGTCGTCAAAAAGAAAGCAGGTTGGGTTACATTCTGCACTTTTATATATCTGAATGACTTTATTTATTAAATTATCTTTTTCTCTCTTAAATGCTAATTATTGTTGTATTAAAGTCAAAAGAATTATATGAAAATAATCTTTTATTGTCTCCCAAAGCCTCTTTTTTAATTTCCCAGTCTTTATTGTGACATCACAATCCTTTTCTTTCCCTTCCAAAACGTAGCTTTTACTTATTATTTCTCAACTTTAGAATGTGCTTTGTGATGAAAGTGAAGCACAGCGTTCAATTCTGAATTCTTGGAACGCAAGCGTAACGTTCTTCTCCCTGTTCTTCGAACGCAATATTTATTTTATTATTGCCTCACTCTTGAAACGCAGCGTACGTTTTCCTTGAAACACAGCGCTCCCTCTTGAAACGCAGCGCACGTTTTCTTTGAAGCGCAGCGTATTACGTCTTAATACGAAGGACCTTCAGCGCATGACACTACGTCAGGAGATGTACGTCATCCCTTCCCTTCTCGAGACAAGACGTAGCGCGAGGGAGAAACGCTTCTTAAAATTAATCTCCTTGTTATTACAAGTCCCGAATTCTACGCTTATATTTTTTACCACCCACCAACTCCTCACCGCATGTTTTCCTTTTTAAATTTCTGCCGCTGGGAAGACTTCGCTTCCTTTTATGTAATCAGCCGCTGGAGGAGCAGGGGAATCGTTGTTTTCTTCTTCCTGTGTTGAGGTAGGGGTTCACCCGATCGTCGCCAAACAATGTAGTGTCCTTAATTAGAAATAACTTGTACAGGAACAAAGTAGATTGAGGAGTAGGTTTTAATGATAACCTCAGCCACAGGTACAATTCTTAACTGACTCCTAGGAACACTCATGTATTCCAGAATCTCACACGAGATCAGAATACACAAGAAAGGGAATTCCAACTTATTAAAGATACAGTGGTAAAACATGTATACACCATCACACTAGGGCCCCTTTGGTCAGTGCTGCCCCGTGTCTCCTTCGTCCCCGGCACCGCAGCCCCTGCCCCTGCCTCCCCTGCTGCCCTCAGTGCTGAGTCTGTGGACATACTCCGGCAGATTCAAGTTGGTCAGGTGTCAGTGCTGACTGTCCTCCATGGACAAACCAAGATCATGACACAGTTGTTGTCATTCATGGAGGGCATGTCATCTGACATGTCTGACCAACGTTGGAGTTTGTCGTCCATTGACTCAACACTGACTGCAGCATTTGCCATCCTGCAGCGTCAACCCCCCTCTTTCCGACCCATCCACATACCCCTCTCCCATACCCGTCCAACATACACGCAGACGCATCAGATCACACACCCCAACAGGAACACCCAGCACACCCACACGTAAGTCGAAATGCAGACCTCCAGGCACCCAACCTCAGGGGGATGTACGCACACCCACAGGGACAGGGGACAGACATCAACAGACAGACTCACCCACAGACACACTACACCTGACTCACAGCCCTCTACCTCCACTCCCATTGTGTCCCCGGGTTCAGGTGGTAGCCTGTCAGAACTGGCAGCAGTGTGCAGCACTGAATATGTTGCATCCTTTTGCGCTACACCTACCACTGTGGAGGAATCCTCCCCACCTGCACCCACTACACATATCCTTCCCTCTCCTGTCCCTGTGGTGCCGGACACTGACTCCGATGATGCTCCCCCCATGTATCCACAGACCTCTGACTCCACCATGTGCAGGCACGTTTTGGGGTGACAACCTCCACAGCGTCACCACTGTTGGGAACAGTGTTATGGACTGGCCATTGTCCTTCAGTGAAGCTGGACTCATTTATTTATTAATTTACATGATGGCGCTGAATAAAGCATTTTGTTTTTCATTCTAAACTATTGCATTTCAGGCAATTGCTTTAGGTGCTGTGTGCCTACGAGGTGGTGTAATGTTGATGTTTTGGTATTGTGAAAGATGTCCTTTTTTCTGATGGGAATGAGGTGGACCATGGTATCTCTGTGCTATCCCAATGTAGCAGCACATTATCTAGATTGGTGTGTGTGTAGTTGCATACAGACATTATCCAAAAGAGTGTCCCTTCCTCAGTGTCACATAAGATCTTCACTACAGACAATTGCACAATTGTTGTGGTGACTTTTGTATGGATTTCCATTAGCATTGTACATTCCCTTCGGCAATGGCCATGCATGCTCACAAATGAAATCAGATAATTGGTCATTGCCATCCATGCTACTCCCTGTGCTTGGGTTTGTAATGTGTAGTACTGCCTTCAGGGGGTCAATCATAATTTTTCACACTATGCATGACAATGTTAATCCCCTTGACCTCATGATTCACATTGTAAACTTAGAACTTTGTGCACACAAAACACATTTGTGTGCTTTGTATCTAGGGGTTTTGTAGACTCTTCCTTCCATGAGGGAGCATATGTTTCACCACCTGGACATTCACATCATGGCGGGGATGTACATGACAATTTATTAGTCCATTTGTGCTTCATTTGTTTGTTGGTCTGTTACATGACTACAAACTATTGAGTCATGATGGAGGGGGGGTGTGGCAGCTAAATACATGGGTGGATTTGCATGTGGGATCTGACAAGAAAAACCACATGTGGTGTGTCACCCAGTGTGTGACAGGATACCATTCTACGTGAAGTAGGTCACTGCTGTGAGTGATGTGTTGATATGCAACTATCATGCGTGTTACAGGTTAGGGATGTAGACATACAGGCATGTAGTTGTTGTATGCTGTTGGAAATGCACACCCCCATGACTGAGCACTGCTGGGAGTCCTATCCAGCCACCCCTCCTATGTCTGGGCACTGCTGGGAGTCCTATCTAGCCACCCCTCCTATGTCTGGGCACAGCTGGGAGTCCTATCCAGCCACCCCTCCTATGTCTAGGCACTGCTGGGAGTCCTATCTACAGCCCCCTCCTATGTATGGGCAGTGCTGGGAGTCCTATCCAGCCACCCCTCCTATGTCTGGGCACTGTTGGGAGTCCTATCTACACCCCCCTCCTATGTCTGGGCACTGCTGGGAGTCCTATCTACACCCCCTCCTATGTCTAAGCACTGCTGGGAGTCCTATCCAGCCACCCCCAATACTGTCTGGGCACAGCAGGGAGTCCTATCTACACCCCCTCCTATGTCTGGGCACTGCTGGGAGTCCTTTCCAGCCACCCCTCCTATGTCTGGGAACTTCTGGGAGTCCTATCTACAACCCCTCCTATGTCTGGGTACTGCTGGGAGTCCAATCTACACCCCCCTCCTATGTCCGGGCACTGCTGGGATTCCTATCCAGCCACCCCCTATACTGTCTGGGCACTGCTGGGAGTCCTATCCACACCCCCCTCCTATGTCTGGGCACTGCTGGGAGTCCTATCCAGCCACCCCTTATACTGTCTGGGCACTGCTGGGAGTCCTATCCAGCCACTTCTCCTATGTCTGGGCACTGCTGGGAGTCCTATCTACACCCCTCCTATGTTTGGGCACTTCTGGGAGTCCTGTCTACACCCCCCTCCTATGTTTGGGCACTGCTGAGAGTCCTATCCAGTCATCCCCTATTCTGTCTGGGCACTGCTGGGTGTCCTATCTACACCCCCTCCCATGTCTGGGCATTGCTGGTAGTCCTATCGAGCCACCCCCTATACTTTCTGGTCACTGCTGGGAGTCCTATCTACACCCCCTCCTATATCTGGGCACTGCTGGGAGTCCTATCCAGCCACCCCCTTTACTGTCTGGGCACTGCTGGGAGTCCTATCTACACCCCCCTCCTATGTCTGGGCACTGTTGGGATTCCTATCCAGCCACCCTTCCTATGTCTGGGCACTGCTGGGAGTCCTATCAACACCCCCCTCCTATGTCTGGGCACTGCTGGGAGTTCTATCTACACCCCCTCCTATGTCTGGGCACTGCTGGGAGTCCTATCAAGCCACCCCTATACTGTCTGGGCACTGCTGGGAGTCCTATCTACAACGCCCTCCTATGTCTGGGCACTGCTGGGAGTCCTATCCAGCCACCCCCTATACTGTCTGGGCACTGCTGTGAGTCCTATCTACACCCTCCTCCTATGTCTGGGCACTGCTTGGAGTCCTATCCAGCCACCCCTCCTATGTCTGGGCACTGCTGGGAGTCCTAGCTACACCCCCCTCCAATGTCTTGGCACTGCTGGGAGTCCTATCTACACCCCCCTCCTATGTCTGGGCACTGCTGGGAGTCCTATCCAGCCACCCCTCCTATGTCTGGGCAATGCTGGGAGTCCTATCCAGCCACCCCTCCTATGTCTGGGCAATCCTGGGAGTCCTATCCAGCCACCCCTCCTATATCTGGGCACTGCTGGGAGTCCTATCCAGCCACCCCTCCTATGTCTGGGCACTGCTGGGAGTCCTATCCACACCCCCTCGTTTGTCTGGGCACTGCTGGGAGTCCTATCCAGCCACCCCTCCTATGTCTGGGCACTGCTGGGAGTCCTATCTGCACCCCCTCCTATTTCTGGGCACTGCTGGGAGTCCTATCCAGCCACCCCCTATACTGTCTGGGCACTGCTGGGAGTCCTATCTACACCCCTCCTATGTCTGGGCACCGCTGGGAGTCCTATCCAGCCACCCCCTATACTGTCTGGGCACTGCTGGGAGTCCTATCTACACCCCTCCCATGTCTGGGCACTGCTGGGAGTCCTATCTACACCCCCTCCTATGTCTAGGCACTGCTGGGAGTCCTATCCAGCCCCCCCTATACTGTCTGGGCAATGCTGAGAGTCCTATCTATACCCCCTCCTATGTCTGGGCACTGCTGTGAGTCCTATCCAGCCACTTCTCCTATGTCTGGGCACTGCTGGGAGTCCTATCCAGCCACCCCTCCAATGTCTGGGCACTGCGGGGAGTCCTATCCAGCCACCCCTCCTATGTCTGGGCACTGCTGGGAGTCCAATCCAGCCACCCCTCCTATGTCTGGGCACTGCTGGGAGTCCTATCCAGCCACCCCTATACTGTCTGGGCACTGCTGGGAGTTCTATTTACAATCCCTCCTATGTCTGGGCACTGCCGGGAGTCCAATCCAGCCACCCCTCCTATGTCTCAGCACTGCTGGGAGTCCTATCCAGCCACCCCCTATACTGTCTGGGCACTGCCGGGAGTCCAATATACACCCTCCTCCTATGTCTGGGCACTACTGGGAGTCCTATCCAGCCACTTCTCCTATGTCTGGGCACTGCTGGGAGTCCTATCTACACCCCTCCTATGTTTGGGCACTTCTGGGAGTCCTATCTACACCCCCCTCCTATGTTTGGGCACTGCTGAGAGTCCTATCCAGCCATCCCCTATACTGTCCGGGCACTGCTGGGAGTCCTATCTATACCCCCCTCCTATGTCTGGGCACTGTTGGGAGTCCTATGCACCCACCACTCAGATGTGACACACCGTACACATATACTACAGACGTGTGTGCAGCAGTCATCATTATTGCAATGGTCATATGCGCTAGCGTGTGGCGCACCGTACCCCGACATTAATGGCGTATGTGCGGCATGTATCACTACTGCAATGGTGATATGCGCGTGTGTGTGGCTCAATGTACCACGACATTGATTCCTCCTCCCCACCCCCTCCTCCCCTCGTTATTCACCCCGTTTTCTCCACAATCCCACTGCATCTCTCTCCTCCCTCCTACTCCTCCAGTAATGCTGCACTACTCCCCTTCCCCGCCCAGTTACCCCTTCCACTTCCCTCCCTCGGGCCATGCAGAACCACCTCCTTTCCTCAACATCCCTTTCTCCCAACCCCCCTCACTCTGCCAGATGCCAGTTCCTTCACAGCCACCTCTCCTAGCTGACAGGTCCTCCACAACGACTGCACTTCCTTTCCTCCCAAACCTCCTATATTCTCATGACTCCACACAGGCCTGCCCTCTCCTTCTACCCTACCGCCGTGTTCCGCACCCTTCTCCCCATAAATTTGTCCTTAATTCCTCTCCCTCCTGCAACAGCAACAAAGACAACTCTCCCCTAAACTCCGAGTCACTAACTCCCGCTATCAACCTCCACCCTTCCCCACTTATGAACCCCACACCCTAAATTACCTCCTGTCCTGCCACCTCTCCCCGCCTTCCACCACCAATTCCATCCCCCCTTGTTTTAATCGAGGCACCCAACCTTCCGTGCTCTGCCTCATTCTCACTGGAAAACACACTAGGCGCTCTTATCACCTCCATCTCCCAGCTGACAGCTGCCATTTCACTTTTATGCTCTAAGATCGCCACCCCTTCTTGCACCGCTACTCCTTCCCAGCCTCCCATGAGATGCACCTCGCCCCCTCACCCCAGTACAGCCAAGCTCAACTTGTCCTCTGAAAACTCTGTTAACTCACTCCAGTCCTTGAACGCCACCCTTCCTTAACAGGCATACCCTAGCAACCCCACTATCTACACCATTCCGATCATCACCTCTGTTAGAACAAAGCATCCACCTAAACCCTCCCGAGCACCTCCTCATAAGTACAATATCCTGATCACCCTTCAGAGCCCTAGTGCCCCCGTCACCAAAACAGTCTTGACAGAGCTGCGCTGCATGCTTCACAACTGCAGATCTGCAGTAAAACACAAACTTGAAATCTCCGATACCATCACCCTTCATAATATTGACATGCTCTTCCTAACAGACCTGGTTCAAAGATACATCTCACTCTATATTTGATCTCCTGTTACCCACAGGCTATTCTTTATTTAGGAGTGACAGAACTGACAACACGGGGGGAGGTGTAGCAGTCATCTTTAGAAACGCCCTCCAACTTAAGGTCTCTCCTAACAGCTCCTCCAAAACCTTTGAATGCCTTTCTCTTGAGCTTCAATTGCAACACCGCTCCCCCCTCAGATTCCATGTCATCTACCGGCCGCCTCGTAGTGGCCCGTCATTTATGGATGAACTCATCGACTTCATCAGCAACCAATACTCGCGAAGTGACAATCAGACCTTCCTTGGTGACTTCAATCTCCACTGGGGTGTACCGCAAGACTCCTCTGCAAACGCACTGGCCACTTTCCTCTCTGCAAACGATCTTATCCAACACTGCACTGAATCAACACACTCTAAGGGCGCAATCCTGGACCTTATTATTTCTAAAACAGGCTTACTTTCTACCACTACCCCAATTCATGTAGATTGGTCTGACCACCTCCTCATCCCATTTTCTCTTCAACTTTCACACTCTATAACTCTGGGCCAACCCAAGAGGGCCATCTCATGGTTCCGTGATGCCAAAAATATTGATGTCGGTCCCCTCTGTGAATGAGCTTTGTCATCACTTCCAAGGCTAGACCCGAACCTAGATGTTGACGAACTCACCTCCCAATGCCTCAGAGTTCTTGCAGCTGAAATGAATAACGTCGCTCCACTCAAAAGCAAAAGGTTAAGGCCCACTCCCTCAGCAGCTTGGTTCAACAAATCCCTTTATGAGGAAAGGAAGCAGCTAAGACTCCTGGAGAAACATTGGAGGCAAGTGCCCTCCACCGACAATTTGGCCATGCTTCGCTCAGCAAGATCCAAGTACCACAAGCACATCTTCCTTGGGAAAGGGGCACACTACAAAACCCTCCTTGACTCCGCCAAAAATAGACCCAAAAAACTATTCGATCTCATCAAAATGCCTAACTGTTTTCCCCCAACCTCCAAGGTGGATGATTCTACAAAGAGAGCAGCGGATTTCGCTATTTTCTTTGATGAAAAAGTGAAATCCCTTGTGGATCAGGTCGCTCATCCTACCCCTCCAGAGGAGCGCAAATGCTTAACCATTTGGCAGAGCTTTGACCCCATATCTGAAGATGCCCTTCTCAAGTGCATACGAGAAACGAAGCCCTCCAACCATTCTCTCGACCCTATCCCCAGTGCCATTGCCATTGACTTCTATACCCATTCCCTCTCCTATTGGACCACTCTGATCAACCTCTCCCTCCGGCAAGGCTCCCTTCCTGCCTCCTTCAAAACTGGGCAGGTCACCCCTCTTCTTAAAAAACCCACTGCTGATGCGAATGACCTCAACAACTTCCGCCCCATCACTAACCTTCCCTTTCTTGCGAAGATCACAGAAAGATGTGTAGCAAAACAACTCTCTTGTCATATCAAGGACAATGATCTTCTTGACAACTGTCAGTCAGGGTTCATCCAAAACTGCAGCACTGAAACAGCCCTACTGCAAGTGGTTGATGACGCGTTGAGGATTCTCGATTCAGGGGGGTCCTGTCTTCTAATTCTCCTTGACCTTTCCGCAGCTTTTGACACTGTCAATCACAACACCCTCCTCAATATTCTTAAACAGAGAATGGGCATGGAGGGCACTGTACTTAAATGGTTTGCTTCCTTCCTTTCAGACAGATCCCAAATGATCAAAATAGCGAACAGTCTTTCACCTCCTGTGGCGGTGGGACAAGGTGTTCCCCAGGGCTCAATACTTGCTCCCACATTGTTCAATCTCTATTTAGAGCCACTGGGAAATCTCCTAAGTAAATCCGGGATTCACTATCATCTCTATGCTGAGGACACTCAACTCTACCTCAAGATTGCCTCTGCGCACGATCTCTCCATCCTTAGCTCCACTCTCGACTCCATTCAAAACTGGATGTCATCTCATCAACTGATTCTGAATCTCTCCAAAACTGAATTCCTCCTTTTCTCCTCCTCACTCTCCCCTCCCCCGGTTCAATCATGGATGGATCAGATGAATCTACTAGACAATAAACCCATCATTGTCGACAGCGCCAAATCCCTTGGTGTCATACTAGACAAAAAACTCAATCTAATTCCCCACATCAATTCCATTGCAAAATCTGATCTATACCAACTGCGCCTTCTTTGGGGAATCCGTCGCTTCTTCCCGGAGCGGGACCTTATAACCCTGGTGCAATCACTGGTCCTCTCCAGACTCGACTACTGCAATTCTCTTCTTACTGGCCTCCCCAATTCCCACTTGTCCCCACTTAAGCCTGTTTTCCACTCAGCAGCTCGTTTCATTTATGGGGCCAGAAGAAGCGATCACATCACACCGATGTTATCTACCCTCCACTGGCTTCCCTTTGAGGCTAGAGCTATCTACAAGACCGCTTGTATCACCCACAAAGCCTTGCACTCCTCCTCTCCTCGCTACCTGGCGAATTAACTGAAGCTCTCTGGAGGCTCTAGACCCTCACGCAATGCGGAGAATCTACTGCTTGAACCTCCCACTTTCAAGAAGGAAAGAACGATGGCCCAATCCTTTTCAGGCAACGCAGTGAGAATCTGGAACTCATTCCCCCCTCAGCTCCGGACCACCGCCTCCTCCCAGGCCTTTAAAAGGGACCTCAAAGTTCTCCTCCTCCAGAGACACCTCCAAAAGTAACTCACGTCCTCTCTTTTATCTGAAGGGAGACCTCCCACTACTGTAGATTTCGACTTTCCTTGACCATGGAAGTGCCTTCCCTGTGTGTTCTTGTGGTTAGAGTGGTTGCCTTTTACTGCAGTATTATCCATGTACTTGTGTTTGGTACCCTTTTGCAACTTGCACACACCACTTTGCCCTTGTAACACACGGTTTGCTTCCTCTCACATGTGTTTTACCTTTTTGAGACTTGCACAAGTGCCACCTTTGCCTACGTATATGTTTGTTCTTGTGCCTGAGTCATTTATTGCAGTATTATACCTCACTTTACACTTTGTTTTCTCTTGTAGCCTGCACACTTGTCACTTTTTACTACCTCATGTATTCTTGGTTGCTCACAATTTTTACTACCTCATGTATTTTGTTTGCTCACAATTATCACTTTACTGTATGTAACGTAATGTTTGCTTTTGCAATCTTTTGTTCGTGTAATGTTCTCAGTTTGTACCATTTCTGTTCCTAGTGTGAAGCGCTCTGACGCCTTTGGGTAAAGTCCGCGCTATATAAAATTGCATAAATAAATAAATAAATAAATAAAATAAAATAAAATGTACTAAATCTAAATGTTGTATCGACATAAGGTTAAATGACTAGACTTAGACAACAATCCATCCCATCTGCAAGGTATCAACTCATTGGTGAAGTACCTATAGCCAAAGACCAAACTATTTTTCCACAGTGGCACTGTCTGTCTTCTGAGCAATTAATATGACTCTGGCAGAGAAGAGAGATGATATTCAGGTAAAGGCTCACAGCCTCTGTAGTAGATATTATGTTCCTCAACATGTCATCCTGAACATTGTAGCTGTCAGAAACTGGATTGTTAGTTTAGGAATGGCAGGCCCTTACCGCCTTAATTATCCCTCCCTGATTAGTCTCAACACAAGCCTAAGTGAAATTCTGCTGAGCCTCAGGTAGCTGTGAAACAAGCAGCATTCAGCTTCCCGGAGATGTGTCTGTTAAGTCCAAGCGATTCTAATATTTCTAAAGGCAAGAAAATAACAAAATAAAGTTCCCAAATGAATTTAGAAAGCAGAAAAATCTTTATTGACAAGGAATACACCAAATTAATTAAAATAAGAAAAGGTGGACTGGTTGATATACATTTAGAAGGCACAACCGGCCTAGAAATAGGAAAGTGCTAATCTTAAGTCACAGTTCACTGTTGACCAGGAAGTATTTTAGGATGCCCATTTTTGCGGGAGGTATTAATCTTGATGTTGATATACTCAACGATATGTGTATGTACAAAAATGAAATCAAATCACTGTTCTCAAAGTCCTCCGATATGCCCTCTCCATCAATCCTGAGTTAGAAATACGTGGTCAGGCACTACACTTTAGGCCTGATGCCACTGATTTACGGATCACCTGTGCGGTGGCACATAACCAGCAGGACAAACGAGCAAACAGGAGAAACCCAGATTAGTCATTCAGATAGGCAGCACCACAATTGTACTAGGAGATGGGCCACAATAAAAGGCGCATGGCTAGAGGGGTGCATGTTCCCAAAACACAATAACGTTAGAAGCCACATGAAGTTAGGAAAGCTCAGCCAATCAGGAAATGGCACATACTACACACACAGTGATTAGGTCCTCCCCAGGCCGGATATTGGGACACGCTACCCACTGGCCTTCCTTGTGTCTACGCAAGGTTGAGACCTACCTGCATTTGTCATCCGGTGGGAGTAATTTATGGCTTCATGACAAAACCCAAAGTCCACTTCCGAAACAGAATCTATGAATTGTTTTATGATGCTTCAAGAAATGTATAACAAGACATTCAGAACAATTGTACTTCGAGTCCGTCCTCAGACCCGTTTCTCCATGCTGTACTCCCAGCCATAGTGGTTGGTTAAACCAACTGTTCCTGTTTTGCCAAACATCTCTTGTCTTTGTTTTTTCAAGGTAAATTCATCATAGAGCAACATTTTGGTGAGCCAGCTAGGAGAGATTTGTACTTCAAGCCTGACTGCAGCATGGAAGGAGAGGACCCAGACCTGACGAGTTCACATTATCGCAGCAAGGAAGGGGAGCAGGCACCACAATTGTTTGAAAGCTCTGCTGAATCTGCAGGGCGGTGGTCTGTCCTGAAGCCACAGTCAATCGGGTAAGGAACTACATCTGATCCTTAGTACCCATCATTTCGTGCATGGCAAACTAGTAAGAGGCACAAAAATGTAACCTAAGTGCCCTGGCACTGACAGAAATATGATATATTGCCAACATAATGTGTCTGAAGTGAATAGTCGTAATGTGGCCTCTGAGGCGATCATGTGGAGGTTACCTTTAATCGATAGTCAGCAGGCTAGGAAAGGTGAATATTTGTTGTTGTGTGTACCGCTGGGTATTATTCAGATGGTACGCTTGGCCCTGGAGGTGATAGTGTGGCACCACTTGGACCACTGGTGGTGATACAGATGGAATGCTTGTCCCCTGGATGTGATACAGAGGTGAGGTCTCACTGGCTGGACATCTGGGCATTTTACATATGGTAAGCATAGGCTCTGGGTGTGGTATCAGGCCAGCACCTTGATCTTATTTTTTAGTCTAAAAGGGATTTCCCAGTGCTACTGCTTTCTTAACACTGTTGTTATCTAAAAGAAGTGAGAAGATTTTTTCACTTGGACCGCTGGGCGTGATACAGATGGTATGCATGAACCCTGGGTGTGATATAGGGTGTAATTCAGACATTAGAGAAAATTTGGGCCTTGGAGATTAGGTGTAGCTTGACAGATATTGACAGACTACCAGGCTCACTTGGTCAGGTAGAATGCGCTTAGGAGCAGGAAGAGTTTTTTTTGTGCAAAGTTATAATTTTTACTCTGGCAGTTTTTCTTTTTCTCTCTTTCCTCATTTTGGTCATCAATTAATGCATTCTCGAAGTTGTGGTGCTGGTAAATTGATGCAATTGCACGTCTTTTCTTGAATGCTGTGTTTTGTTCATGACATAATGTGCTTTTGAAGGTACCACTAATTCGTACAGTCACTTCTCCATATTTACTGTTTTTCTGCTGAATTCACACCTTTTGAACTAAACATTGCACTTTCATTCGTGTTGTGTTTCTTCATTTGCATTTTGTGTTGTGTTTTAGTCTATCTTAGTACAGCTGTGTAACTACTATTGAGCTTATAGAAGAAGTTGAAACCAATAATCTTGCATATTTATTTCCCCAACAATGAGGTAGAATCAAATATTATTTTACACCAAGAAGCTAGAGCATATCAGTCTCTTAAAAAAATTCTCCGCTATAATGGAGTCACTGCTAAAACACATGCAAACTAGAGTCTCCACACAAGCCAAAAAAATGTAAAAAGAATTTCAGCGAATGGCACACACACACTAAGACAGACACGTTCCCCTGCCCAGAGGAGGGGCACCATCGACACCAATATAATCAAATACACTAGAACACACATTTAACAAAAGAAGACCAGGAGAGAGGCACTACTAGAACTATGGGCCATCTTTGAGGAGCCCCAGAAGGTTACCCTATCCTAGAACCTGAAAGCAATGCGTCCATACCTTCCCTACTGTATGTAGGAATGGAGGTGCTCTCTCCAATGCCTGCCATCCCCAGATTGGTTTATACCAATTCACTGGCCAAGGGAGCTGTGTGTTGTCCTCCACCGAACAACAAACTTCCAGGGCTAGATGAGGGAGACCAACAGGCACCTAGTCGGGACAATACCAGCATCAGCCTAGCCCAGTGCTATAACTCCCCAAAGCTCAACCCCCATCTGTCATGCTTGCCTCATCGAACCCCAGTGACACGAAAATATGGCTCAACCCTCCTCAAACCCCTATGTCACCACCGCCACTCCCAAAGGCTACAAGATCATACACCGAGACTGCATCAACAAACAAAGGTGGAGGCATTGCCAGCATCTTCAAGGAAACCATTAGATGCACCATTGCCAACGATGACCCCATGCCTCTCATGGAACACCTAATATAGCATGACACGAATACCATGATGATGGAAACCTCGCCTACAGATTCCTGGGACCCCAAGCAACATTCTGTGATGCCATCCCCAAGCTTACTCCCACAGCAATTGACTCTCACCAATGTGTCCTACTCAGTGACTTCAACTTCCACATTTACCACACAAATGATGACAACTCAATCACCCTCCTGGAAAACCTGAAGAACATCGGCCTACAACAACTGGTCACCGAAACCACGCACAAAGCTAGACAAACACACCTGACCCCATTTTCAACTCCAGTGACATATTCAAATTTAGCCACACCTCAGAACTCACCTGAAATGACCATACTATAGTACTCTTCCCCATCACCGATGCCCATCAAATATTCACCAGGCGTCCGATCTCCTCCCATGACAGTTGGAGCAAGGTCACTGTAACTCAGTGGTCAAAGGCCCTCCCCACCTCCCAACCCGAGCCTCAAGAGACCTCAACCTTGAAGAGAGTGACCCATTTAGCGTCACCCGGGTCACCAATGACCACCTCTCATCCTTCGCTACCAAATGAAGAGACGGTCAGACAGTAGAGAATACAAACCAATAACTGTTTATTAAAATACACTCAGAGTGGAGCCTGGTCTGCCCAATCGCTAAGAGTGTTGCCGAGGGACTGAAATCAACAAGCATAGAGATACATTATGTACATTTCATAACTGGGCTAAAACACATCCACAGTGGAATTTTCTATGCAGGTGCAGCTAAACAGTGAAATACAGAAAAAACGGTTTCAATTCGTCTATCATTTACAAACTATCTCAATTCCAAGGTCGTCCATTCGGGCCCATCACCAGATTAGTGGGAGAGGGCCTCTATCTAGTGAGAAAGGTATGAGCTAATAGGAACAGTGTACTCATTACAGGAAGAAGTCTAAAATGGCAGAAACTAAACTTATAGTATAGCATTTATCGGAATCAAACTAAATCAATTTTGAATACCCTAAAATGGCACCTGCAAAGAAAATGGTGCAGTGAATGCTAATTTACAGAGGGCAATGCGCAAAAGTGAACATTTCGAATCTAACGGGCCCTGCTTTTAGCATGAGCTAAAACATTTTCTAACAGAAACAAGGAAGACAGGACACCACAAGCAATAATACAAATTCTAAACTAGAGATCCTTATGAGCACTCCATGTTTTTATCATCAGGTAAAGAAACTGTGAGGAGGGAAGAATTCTCAAAAATGCCCTAGTATATGTTCATGAGATCTTCAACTTCTTTCTTTACAATAATTGCAGCATTGGTATCATGAATCAATATTTTCCTCTTAGGGGTGAGAATAGTGGTGCAATATGAGCAACAGTGAGGTTCTTCAGTTTCCGACTCCGTCCCGTATTTAGCCGCCATTTTGTGTCTCGTCGCCATTTTGTGTTGCCCTCACTCAGGCTGCACGGCGAACGGAGTGTTTTTGCTTTTCCCAGGTGCTACATGTCTCTTCTGTTAAAAAGTAACCCCCTGCCCTTGTTAACAAAACCGATGTCAGGGTCTGGCCGAGTTCACTAATCCATGTCTGGGTTGATTGATCCCTGTCTCGACTGACTATTTGGCTTCTTCTATTCTTTCCTTACATTATCTTATCCGACTGGCCTTCGCTATTCTCTCCTTGTATTCTCTTGTTACACAACTATCCTTTGAGGCACACAAATACGTCCTGCCACCTGCAAATTGGATTGTCGGTACTAGCACTGATTAATTTGTGAGGAGGGGTAACTCATGGGGGCTGAAAGAGGGGCGTTTTTGGGACACCTGATAGCTTGTTTTCCAACTTTTCCTATTGGTTTGCTTTGTATGTACTGGGAGTAAACGTTGTAAATATGTGTGCTATAAAAGATTGTGCGCCACGGACTAAAGTGGCAGTCTCTTCAGAATATATGCTGTTCGTACTTCTGGGACAACTGTGCTTAGCTGCAGCTAATATACCTGGTTTCCTACGCCCAACAGAGTGTCTCGTGTCTCTGTTCGACAAGGCAGGTGAACTCTTGGATTTAAGGCCCATAAGGGCCGGTTTTCCAACAGAAAGGAAGGCAATGAATAAGAGCACAGTAAAGCACCAATATCACATCAGGTAAATAACCTTTTCCAGAATGC